>NC_091470.1:94889222-95119222 GCF_036971445.1 Narcine bancroftii | reverse complement strand
GTTACATAAGAGAAAGCTTCTTCACTCAGAGAGGGGTGGCTGAGTGGAATGACCTTCCGGATAGGTGGTTGCAGCATGGACAATTTTGTGATTTAAGAGGAGGTTGGATGAGTACATGGATGTGAGGGGGTTGGAGGGTTATGGGCATGGAGTAGGTAGCTGGTACTAGTGGAGTTCACTTAAATCGGTATGGACTAGAAGGGTCGATTTGGCCTGTTTCCGTACTGTAATTGTTGTATGGTTATAAGGTTATAAGTACGGCACTATTAAAATGCAGGAGGGAAATTGACCCAGTTAAAAAGAGCCTTAAACAAAAAGGAATCGAGTTTACCCTCCTTCATCCAGCAATGCTGAAGATAGTGAGGGCGGGAGGGGAAAGAATGTTTTTTTAAGGATCCAAGAGAGGCAATGGACTTTGTAAGAACCCTGCCACTGCTTCGGGATTAAACGTAAATAAGGATGAAAGAGGGAATTGGGAAAAATGGACTGTAAATATTGTCATTGTGAGGAATACAAAGGGGATATGTGCTTTTTTCATAATATTAATGTTTAAAGATGAATGTATATTAGAAGTAAGAATGAATATGGGGAGCTCAAGGAAAGGGAGGGAGATACAAATGGTAGATGGGTGCATTAGGCAAAATGGTGAGGGGATTGGCACCAATAGCTTGGTTATTGGTGCTGGGGATGAAGATAAACTGGGAAGGGGAAAAAAGGGAGGGAATTTATGTGGTGTTTTTCGTTTTGCTATCGAGGTCCTTTAATTGTCAGTACTTTCAGTTTTATGAGGGTGGGGGGTGGGGATAAATACAGACTCTGTGTTACATGAATGTTAAAAAAGGATTATAATGTTTGTTTGACGAGTCTATGAAAATTAAAATATTCCCCCAAAAAAGAAGAGGACCCATTGAGAGGGTAGTTTCTTAGCATCTGGTCCTTGAATCATTGTGTTCCAATTTTCACCTGCCAACATCAGTCATGATCTTCTTCATCTCAGTCATAATGTTCTTTATTCCAAGAAGACCTACTCCAACTTCTACTGTCTAATCTTATTCTGAGCTCATTATCCCTAGAACTATTCTAGTGAAAGCTTTGTGAACCTATCTCGGACATTCACATACTTCTTTTTTTTTAAAGTTTATTTAAAATTTTTTAAAAATATATTTAAAAAATCTAAAAACCCCTATACCCCCCCCCCACCCTCCACCCCACTATCCCACCCCTTACTATCCCTCACCCTCTCAGAGCTTAACATACACCAAGAAAAGTATTTATAAACAAACAAAGTGGGTTAGGTTGCAATGTATCAATTCACCAATCCAAACAAGAATAAAAAATTACTTGACATCCAGATTCATATATTCCAAATACAGAGTCCACATTTTCTCAAAAAGAAAATAATTATTTTGCAAATTATATGTAATTTTTTTCTAAACATAAACATGAATTTCATTATGCCATCTTTGCATATTTAACTCCACATCATTTTTCCAGGTTACTGGTATACATTTCGTAGCCACTGCTAAGCTTAATCGAATAAATGCAATCTGAAATTTATCCAAATGCACTGTTAATGGATTTGTATAACCTAGTAAACACAACCATGGATCCACATATAAATCTATTTTGGAATAAATCTTGCAAAAATTTTATAATCTTTTACCAAAAAGGCTTAACTTTTACACAATTCCACACAGAATGAACAAAAGTACCTATCTGATCTCCACATCGAAAACACAAATCTGAATCACTAAAACCATATCTCTAACTTTTCAGGAGTTAAATATAACTGATGCAGAAAATTATAATTAACTAAACTATAACACACATGAACTAATTTTGTAACACTATGCAAACACAGATCTGACCATTCTTTTTCAGAAATGGTCTTTATGGTCTTCCTCAGAAATGTTCCCATTTATCTCTTATTCTCAATACCCTGATCTTATTCATTTTTATCTGCAACAAAGAATACATTTCTGAAATAAATCCTTTCTTTCCTTTATCCATAAGTAACATTTCAAACTTTGATTGCATTGGCATTATCATTTCCCGACTAAAACAATTCATTGATAGTCGGTAAACAATGTATTCTGTAATATGCCAAATTTCTCTCTAAGCCTATCAAATGAAAGAAATGAACCTACCTCAAAACAATCTTCAATTAATACCAAACCTTTTGAGTCCCAATTTTTCAATTAAGGATTATGCATAGAAAAGGGAATTAACTGATTCTGATGTAACAGAGTTTTAATTGAACATACATCCTTCGAACCTATAGATTGATTCAACTTACTCCATACTTTAAACAAATAACTCAGTACGGGTAACTTATATGCTTGTAAAAGCAAAAAATTCCATTTATATTTAAAATGATGTATTGATTTTTCCCGTATCTGATCCATTTCCACATAAGCCCACATTGGTGGTTGGTCAGTATCAAACAGTCTACTAATAAATTTCAACTGCGCTGTCTGATAATAATTTTAAAAATTTGGTAACTGAAGCCACCCAAATCATACGTCCACGTCAATTTTTGCATCGATACTCGAGATAATTTACCTTTCCACAAAAAGAACGTATTGTGGCGGGTGAGCAGTGTAAGAACCACAGCCACCACGCTGAGGGTTGTTAACGACTGTTTTTATTTGAATTTGGTGCATGCCCCTTTAAGGGCAGCGTTGGTTCAGTCACCATATGCGTAATGACATCACAATCGCTGCCCAGAGCGTGCGCCATGCAGGAGGTTTGAGTGAGGAAGAAACCCCCGAGGGTGCCATCTTCCCAGGACTGCCCCGCCACGTGGCGTTACAAGTGGAGCCGGTTCTCCCTGAGCGAGTGTGCCACCACACAACCACCCCAGAATCGGCTATGCGTCTCTCCGCTTGGGTGGGCGGCCCCGTTGCTTGGGCCTGGTCTGCACCGGCTGCGACAAGTCCAGATGGGCTGTCTTCAGGCAGTCCACTGTGAAACGTTCCTCCCTTCCCCCATTGTCCAGAGTGAAGGTTCCACCGGTCGGTGTAGGACCTTGTATGGGCCCTCATACGGGCACTGTAGCGGTGCCGCCTGTGGTCCTCTCCGAAGAAACATGAATTGGGCAGAGTCGAGTTCCTTGGGGAGGTGGGCTGGCTGAGTGCCATGGTGCACTGGGGGTGGGGGAGCAAGGGAGGCCAGTCTCTTGTGAAGGTCCACCAGCAGGTTCGCATCCCCGGACACGGTGTCGAGTTCTGGGCTGAAGAAGTCACTTGCCAGGGAGAGTGGTGCGCTGTATACCATTTCCACCTCTGAGGCTTGCAGGTCTTCCTTGGGTGCCACCCTGATCCCGAGGAGGACCCAGGGTAGTTCGTCTGCCCAGTCTGGGCTGGTGAGTCTGGCCATGAGCGAAGACTTAAGGTGCTGGTGGAACCTCTCCACCAAACCATTGGACTGCAGATGGTAGGCCGTGGTGTGGTGGAGCTTGACCCCCAGGAGTCTTGCCATTTGGGTCCACAGAGCAGATGTGAACTGGACACCCCTGTCACTCGTGATGTGTGCCGGAACCCTGGACCGGGCGATCCACTGGTTGACCAGGGTCCAGGAGCATGTCTCCGCAGAGCCTTCCTTGATGGGGATAGCTTCGGGCCATCTTGTGGCTCGGTCCACCACCGTGAATAGGTAATGCGCCTCCCTGGACACCAGCAAGGGGCCAATGACATCTATGTGGATGTGCTGAAACCTGCAACCTGCCGAGTCGAAGTCCTGGATGGGAGCCAGCGTATGCTGGTAGACCTTGGAGGTCTGGCACCTCGTGCAGTTCCAGGCCAGCTCCATCACTACTTTCTTAAGCCTGTGCCACATGAACCGCTCCGCAACCATCCACACGGTTGTCTTTACCATGGGGTGAGCGAGGTCATGTACCAGACTGAAGACTCTCACTCTCCAGTGCGCTGGAGCTACTGGACGCAGCGTACCTGTTGAAATGTCGCAGAACAGCGTGTCTGGGCTGTTGAGTACTTGGATGGCCTTGAGTTCGAGGCCTGAGATGGCGGTTTGGAGATGGGCTTTGTGCTCCTCATGGTTGCGACTGGCAATCAGTATATCATCCAGGTAGATGAACACAAATTCCAAATCCTTTCCCACCGTGTCCATGAGGTGCTGGAACATCTGGGCCACATTCTTTAAGCCAAGCGGCATGCGGAGGAACTCAAAGAGGCTGAAGGGGGTGATAATGGCCGTCTTACCCACGACACCTGGGTGCATTAGGATCTGATGGTATCCCTGCACAAGGCCCACTTTGGAGGAAACCTGTGCGCCGTGGAGGTTGGAGGAGAAGTACCGGGTACCTGTCAGAAGTGGTTGCATCGTTCAACCAATGGTAGTCCCTGCAGGGCCTCCAGCCCCCAGACGATTTTGGGACCATGTGGAGCGGTGATGCCCAGGCACTGTCCGAGCGTTGGAGGATTATCGGCTGCTGGAGCATTTTGGGTGGCAGCCATCTGGGCCTAGCATGCAGCGGGGGCCCTGCCTTGCATGGCGATGTGGTGGAAGACCCCGTGCTGGGGCAGGGCGTCGTCGAAGTGAGGCTCCAAGATGGCAGGCAACTCGTGGAGGATGTTGGAGAACTCATCCCTGGGGGGAGATACGGCGGCGATTTCCAGCTTGCAGGCGTCTGCCGTGTCCAATCATACAGAGTGGAATGTGCGAGCATTGACCAGCCTCTTGCCCTTCATATTGACCGTGAGTCCTCAGGAAGTCGGCCCCCAACAGCGCGGTGCACAACGAGGCTAGCACGAACCTCCAGTGGCATCTTTCCTTGCTGATCTGGATCTGTGCCCTGTGGGTGCCATAGGTCTTGATGGTGGAGCCGTTGGCCACCCACAGAGTTGGACCACAAGACTGGGTGTGAGTCTCTAAGGCTGTGGGGGGGGTGAAGACGCTCAACTCAGCCCCTGTGTCCACCAGGAAGCAGTGGCCAGTGGATTTGTCTGTAACATGAAGGAGACTGTTCACGTGGCCAGCTGTTGCAGCCATCAAGGGCAGCTGGCCTGGTCATTTCCCTGAAATCCGCAGGGTTGTTGGCACTTACAGGCTTGCGCTCCCCAGCACTGATGGTAGAAACACGGTTGACTGGCTCTCATCTGCCTTGGTCTTGGGGGCGGCTTGCGGTCGGCTGATTCCTGGTCATGCCACCTGGTTGTGGGCTGCCTCGTTCTCCCTCTTCATTCGCCAGAGGGCATCCACCCGGGCCACAGCTTTGCGTGGGTCCTAGAAATCCTCACTGGTGAGGAGCAGCTGGATGTCTTCTGGCATCTGCTCAAGGAAAATTTGGTGGAAGAGAAAACAGGACTTGTGGTCTTCCGCCAGGGCAGCATTTCGTCCACCAGTGCCAAGGGACTGCAGTCTCCAAGCCCGTCCAGGTGCAGGAGCCTGGAAGCCCGTTGCTGGGGGGTGAGCCCAAATGTCACCAGTAGCAGGTTTTTGAGGGCGGTGAGTTGTGGATGAGGTCATCCACCCTCACTGCTGTGTCTTGGTCCAGTGCACTCACAATGTAGTAAAACATCATGGTGCCTGCAGAGATATTTTGAAGCTGGAACTGTGCTTCTGTTTGCCCGAACCACGTCCTCGGGCGGTGGGTCCAGAAGGGGGGAAGCTTGATCGAGACGGCGTTAACTTCTGCCAAATCCATGGTTCAGAGTCCAGAAAAACGTCTGGGTTCGTCGGGGTCACCAATGTGGCGGGTGAGCAGTGTAAGAAGCTCAGCCACCACGCTGAGGGTCATTAACGATTGTTTTTATTTGAATTTGGCGCGTGCCCCTTTAAGGGCAGCGTTGGTTCATTCACCACGTGCTTGATGATGTCACAATCACTCCCTGGGGCGTGCACCACGCGGGAGGTTTGAGTGAGTAAGAAACCCCCGAGTGTGCCATCTTACCAGGGCTGCCCCACCAGGTGGCATTACAAGCGAGGCTGGTTCGCCCTGAGAGAGTGCACTGCCACAGTATCACTTTATTTAATTCTTTTTAAAATTTCCCCGGTGTAGAACATGGAATTGATTGAACAAGTTCTGAATACGAGAATATATATTCATTTTGATATAATTTACCCAACCAATCAATATTAATGGTAAATCTTTCCGTCTATTTAAGTCAGACTTAATCTTATTTAACAAGGGTAAATAATTCAAACCATATAAATTCTTATACTCCTTATCAACAATTATGCATAAATATTTAATCTTATCTGGCCATTTAAATTTAGTAATTTGCATACAATCTGAATAGTAATATAGATAATATCTCACTTTTATCCCAGTTTACCTTATACCCTGACATTGATCCATAAAATTTTAATAAATCCTGCAAAGTTTCTAAATAATTCTTAGGTTTAGATAAATATATCAACACATCGTTCGCAAATAAATTAATTTTATACTCCTGTTGCCCAACCGTAATACCCTGAATATTTTGTCGAATTGCCTGAACTAAAGATTCTATAACCAACGCAAATAACCAACCAACCCTATAACCAAGGCTGGCGACAATGGGCAGCCCTGTCTAGTTGATCTAAACAAAGTAAATGCCTGAAAAATCTGACTGTTTGTCACCACCCACGCAGAAGGTTTAGTATATAATGCCTTAACCCATCTAGTAAAAAATGGTCCAAATTTAAATCTCTCCCAACACTTTAAACAAAAATTTCCATTCAACTCAATTAAAAGCCTTCTCAGCATCTAATGCTAGTATCATTGGTTAAATTGCTGTCTTGACGCATTAATTATTGTGAGTAATTTAATAATATTATCAGCTGAATATCTATTCTTAATGAATCCTACCTGATCTACATGCACCAATTTTGGTTAAAAAAATTAGCCAATCTATTTGCTAAAACTTTTGCTACAATCTTATAATCTACATTCAATAAAGATATAGGTCTTTTAGATGCAACCTTCATTGGGTCTCCATACATTCTTCTTAATGTTAGATGAGCACAATGTAAATGCAGTGCTTCTGTGAAGGCCCAGATGGGCTCCTTGCTTTTATATTCTGCCTTTATATATATAGTAAATGTTCCCATTTATTTTATCAACTGCTCTGAAAATATGTCCAGCCAGTTTCAAAAATTATGGACCAATATACCAAAGTCCCTCTAATTTTTCACATTCTCTATAATGATGCCATTTTTTCTACACTGTGGCTTCTAATTCTTCATACTAGTTCATCCCTTGATACCTCTCTATAATAAAGATGAAAAAGTATATATTGAAAAATATTTCGGGAATAGAAATATATTTAACAAGATGATTGGTTAATTCAAATTCAAAAATGGCATTCAAAAGAAGGGGAAAAGAGTGGGGCCAGTGGGAACTCCACCCATGGTCTGGTCTGGCTGAATGGTCTTCTGTATTTTGTTATGCAATTGAAGGTATGTAAATGAAACAGTTATGGAATGATCCTGACACAGCACAGATGGCCAAATAGTGGCTGGAGAAATGAAATAGAATTCTTTCAAAGGTACAATGGACTGAGTGGCCTCCTGTCCCAGAATTCCTTATACCAGTTTCTCAAGCCAGAAGTTATGCTGACAGTTTCAACTTCTCAGACAAATGAAGTCTTTTGAACTAAAATTATTTCCTGCCTACCTTCTTTGGAGGCTGCACTTTCTAGAACTTTCTGTTTCTTCGTCTGCAGTTCTCAGTAATGGGGTTTTACAGTAGAAAAGACCTGGTGATATACTGGCAAATTTGATTTAGGCAGCTGAGACGTACCTCGCTCAGTAAATAATGGAGCTTATTCAGGAAAGGAAACATTTATCCTGTCCTGTTCAAAAACGAAACAATTTGCTTTTAATCCCTGGAAATCCCTAATTTAATGGCTTGTGACACCTTGGCTCAATCGAGGCAAGGGTGAAAGCGCACTCTTCAAAAGCTTGGGCAAATGGCACTTCACACCTTGTCAGGGCCAAATGACAAGTAGGGAGCATAAAAGGGATTCAATTGTGCAGAGAGAATGGGCAGTCACCATTCATTGCCAACCTGATTGAATTTAGAGGTGTTACCTTTCCCACAGGTATCTGGCCAGGACCCCACGCTGGGACTTGCACATTCACAGTAAACACAGGATTTTTAATTAACCTCCTGATTGTTAGAGCAATGATTACAACCTTCACAGACACTTTCCCCCACCCACCCCCTCTCTGATCCCAACCCTCACACAGAGCTCCATAGGGCTTTGATGTATGAAAGTACAAAACCTTGGCTAGTCTCTGGCTAACAACATATCCAGGTACCAGTGGGCTTCAATCAAAGCAGATTATGGGAGTGCACTGGGAACTTTTAACCATTTGAGACCTGGGAGCTTTGAAGAAATCCTCTCACCCTTGAATAGAGGTGACCTTTACAGAAGATAAAGAATTGGAAATCAAAGTAAATTCTGACAATTACTTTCAACTAATTTGAGAGACTGGGGCACAGTGGGGGTGTGTGGAGGGGGTTGGAGATGTAGCTCCAAACCAGTGAGAACTAAACTAAGGGCCACATTGAGGAATATTTTGACACAAATCAGTGGATTCTGACTGTGCAGAACTGTGAAATGGGTCTGAACAAGCTGGGAGCTGTTTCACATTTCATCTTTATTGTCCATGAGTTGAGTAAAATTTGTCAATATTCAACTCGCTGGTCACTACCACAAGTTTTACAGAATTTCATGGCATTATGATGCAGCCCAAATTAGTCATGGAGACATATTCCTTACAACAGCCCCCTCCAGTTATTTGGAGCATTTACTAGAATATCCTGAGGCTCAACATAGGATTGCTAGCAAATAAAATTAGATAGCAGTGCAGGTGACCAAAAACTTGATTAGAACGGTTAGGACATCACATACACCTTGAGATTCTTTTTCCTGCAGGCGAGGCAGAATCACCATTTATTGGTAATGCAAGAAAAAAACTACTCAATGTACACCTGTAAACAAATAACGAAATATAACAAGATGACTGTGCAATACAGAGAGACAAAAATCAATAAAGTGAGAGTCCTTAAATGAGTCCCTGATTGAGTTTGCTGTTGAGGAGTCTGATGGTGGAGGGGGAGCAGCTGTTCCTGAACCTGGTGGGGCGAGCTTTGTGGTACCTAGACCTCTTTCCTTATAGCAGCAGTGGGAACAGATCATGTACTGGGTAGTGTGGATCCTTGATGATTGCTGCTGCTCTCTGATGGCAGTGTTCCCTGGAGATGTTCTTGGTGGTGAGAAGGGTTTTTCCCGTGATGTCCTGGGCTGTGTCCACTACCTTTTGCAGGGCTTTATGCTAAGGGATATTGGTGTCCCTATGCCAGACCGTGATACAGCCAGTCAGAACACTTTCCACCAGACATCTGTAGAAATTAGCCAGGATTTCCGATGTCAAATCAAACATCTGCAAACTCCTGAAGAAGTAGAGGCGCTGATGTGCTCAACTCAATTACACAACTCAAGAGTCTTGTCTACTAAAGGTACTACAGCACCTGGTGTTAGAATAATTACATTTGTTTACAGTAAATCCATGCACGCATAGGGAGCACACAGGAGTGTAGGGAGGGTGCTCTCTATACATAAAAACATAAAGAGTTCACCTTTAAAAAAAAATCACACATCCATTGGCACCTCCAGTCCCACCTGTGGAAGACTATTTGGTTCCACATTGGCTTCGTCAGCCTTTTGAGAACCTGTAGAATTAGAATGGAAGTACAGGCAATCCCCGGGTTATGAACAAAATCCGTACCTAAGTCTGACTTTAAATTGAATTTGTAGGTAAATCAGAATGGTACATACAGTTGTTATTTAGCATCAGTTAGTCAAATGTTTGTATTTGTATATAGTATATATTTTACCTTTCTATGCATATAAAACTACTGGAGTCGATTTCTTGATATAGGCACACAATCAAGACAATGTTAATGGCAATGTGATCTGACTTACTCGAGCCAATGCACCGGAAACCGCAATTAGTCCATTTGTAGTATGAGTTCATCGTCAGTCGAACGTTCATAACCTGAGGACTGCCTGTAATTCACCCTCGATTCAGATGTGCTCTTCAACAGACACAGTAAAAATGTGGAAGAGAATTAACGTTGAAATAGGGGATTGCAGGGCTCAGCTGGATGGGTCAGATAGTCATCTTCTTTCATGACTGCCAACAAAGTGCTGTGTGTAAACAATGTTTATGCCTGTATGCTTAGTGCAGTTGACCATCAGACCATCAGACGTGGCAGATCCTGTACAAAAACAAGCAGATTGATTCTTTAGAGGAATCAGATGATCAGGCAAAGATGTTGAAGGTTAGAAAAAGCCTGATGTTGAGAGTTGCATTGGTAGGTCTGAATCACATATGGTCCAGACCATGTAAGATTGCTGATTCCCTTCTCTAAAGGCCATGAGTGAGCCAAATTGACAATACAGTTATTCCATATTTTTTAAGCCATTGAATTTTTAAATTTTCCCCAAGTTAAAAGCATCACATACTAGCGGGCATGTGTTAAAGGTGAGAGGGAAGAAGTTTAAGAGAGTGGTGGGTGTCTGGAACGAACAGGCTGGAAGGGGTAGTGGCAGAAGGAGATACAATAGTAGAATTTAAGCTTCTAGATAGACATGAAAATGAAGGGGATGGAGGGCAAGCAGCAGATTTTTAACCAGATTTAGATATCATGTTCAGCACAGACATGTGGCTGAAAGGCCTGTTCCTTTACTGTGCTGTACTGTATTCTAATTCATTTGATGCTATGTTAGCATTTGAACTTTAGATGAATTATCCTGACATATGGCTGTTTGTCCACCAACCAAACCACTTTTCTATTATATCTCCTTAAGAGAGATTGCTTTGGAGATCCAGTGTGTCTCCATTCTTATATCACTGTAGTTAATGTGAGCTTGGAGCATCACCAAGTTGTATTGTGAATAGCTTTCCTTGTTTAATGACACAGCCTAACATGTTATCTCGACATAACATGGATAGGCAATAAATGTTGACCTGAGCAGTGCCACTGAGATAGCACGAATTATTTCTTTTAAGTTCAAGTCAAGTTTATTGTCATCAGATTGCACAAGTACAACCTGATGAGATGGCGTTCTCTGGTCCTCGATGAAAAACATGCAGACACACAACCAGAGATAACACATATAGAGACAAGCAATGCATATATTGGACAGGTATTCCTATATACAATTAAATAAATAAATTAACTTTGATTTGTAAATATGAAAGTCTTGGATGGTTAGTGTGAGCAGTTCCTTTGGTCGTTCAGCGTTCTCACTGCCCATGGGAAGAAACTATTTCTCAGTCTGATGGTGCTCGCTCTGATACTCCTGAATCTTTCCTGAAGGGAGTAGCTGAAAGATGCTCTGTGCAGGGTAAAAAGGTTCCTCAATGATATTGTGCGCCCTCTTCAGACAACGATCCTGGTAGATCACTTTGATGGAGGGGAGGGGGGGTGGGAGGGAGACTCCAGTGATCCTCTGCCACTCTTATGGTCCTATGGATTGACTTACAGATCATTTCTCTGCAGCAACTGTCCCACACTGTGATGCAGCCGGCCTGGACACTCTCGATAGAGCTCCTGTAAAAGGTTGTCAGAATGGCAGCCAGTCGCCTCGCCTGCTTCAGTCTTCTCAGTAAGTGCAGTCGTGGTTGCGCCTTCCCGACAGGTGAGGAGATGTTAAGTGTCCACAATAGGTCACTAGTTAAGTGAACACCAAGAAATTTGGTGCTCTTCACTCTCTGCTCTGAAATTATTGATGTATAGTGGAGTGTGGTCATTCCTGGTCCTCCTGAAGTCCATGATCTTCTTCTTCGTCTTGTCCACATTGTTACTCTCACACCATATTCCAAGATTTTCCACCTCTTCCTTGTAGTGTGACTTATTGTTGTTAATGAGGCTGACTACTCTTTTGTCAACTACAAGCGATGATACTGTTGGAGCTGGATCTGATGATGCAATCTTAGGTCAGTACCATGAACAGGAGTGGGCTAAGCACACAGGCCTGAGGTGAGCCAGTGCTCAATGTGATGGTGCTCGACATTCTGCTGCTAACCCGGACAGAACGTTAGGAGGTCCAGAATCTAGTTATTAGAGGTTTTGAGTCCCAGCAAGGACTGCTTCTCCACTACCCTCTGGTCGATGAACAGCAGACTGACGTATGAGGGGTCCTTTTCCAGGTGGGTCAGGATGGATTGAAAAGACAAGGCTATAGCATTTCTGTGGAACAGTTTCTTCTATAGATGAATTCAAATGGGTCCAGCATCTCTGAGAGGTGTGCTTTGATACGTTCCATCTCTAGATGCTAGAAACATTTCATAATGTTGGATACCAGTGCCACAGAGTGGTAGTCATTGAGGCATTTTATAATCACTCTCTTGAGTACCAGGATAATGGTAGCTGACTTGTACCCTGAAGGAACGAAGGACTGCTGCAATGAGGTGTTGAAGATATTCGTAAAGACCTCCACCAATTGGTCTGCGCAGTCCTTCATAACCCGAACAAGTAGTTGTTTGATCCTGCTGTCTTGTTCACCTCAAGTTGCTGACAAAGTCAAGATCTCTGCAAGAGGATACAGGGAGGAATCAAAATAATGCAGTTCATAAATCTGCTTGAAAGCTCTTTGAAACGTGAAGAAAGGTTTATAGACTTCTTTATTTGCAAAGAAGGAAATTAGATAATTTACTATTTATTGTCATGTAATATTGCACAAAATTGTCTTTAGCCAAAGATTTGCCATGAGCATTGTTCAGCACTCCTTACAGTCAGAGAAAGAGAAGCAAAAGAGAGTGCCCCCAGAGTCACTGAGTGTCTGTGGATTTGCCTCCAGCACTCCCACAGCCTCTGCAGTCACAGGACACAAGTTCAGTTCAAAACATCTGAAACCTCAATGTGGTTAAATCTCAAGGGCCTGACAAGATATTCCTTTGTACCTTGAGGGAGGCCTGTGTAGAAATTGCAGGGGCTTAGCCATGGGTGTGGTGTCAGAGGATTGTTGGGTAGCTCACATTGTTCCATTGTTTAAAAAAGCCTCCAAAAGTAACCCTAAAAATTATAGACCAGTGAGCCTAATGTCAGTAGTAAGTAAATTATTGGAAGATGTTCTAAGAGATCAGATATAGAAGTATTTGGATGACCAGGGATTGATTTGGGATAGTCAACATTGCTTTGTGTATGGTAGGTCATGTTTAACCAAACTTAGAGTTTTTCGAGGAAGTCACGAGGAAATTTTATGAAAGAAAGACTGGATGTTGTCTACATGAACTATAGTAATGCCTTTGACAAGGTCTCACATGGAAGGCTAGTCAGGAAGGTTCAAACGCTCGGTATTCATTAAGAAGTTGTAAACTGGATTTGACAAGGACTGAACAGGAGAAGCCAGAAGGTCCCTTCAGATAGCCAAAAAGTTGAGATGTAAAGGCAGAGAAACTGTGCCAAAATGCATAATCACCTACCTTTCTGAATGTGCGGAGGTGGTCTCCGAGCCACATGTTCCAACCCCTCTCCAAGAGGGATAATCTCCGCAGTGTAGCCCTCCGCCAATTAATCTGAATGTTTTTCTTTGGCTTGGCTTTGTGGATGAAGATTAATGGAGGGGTAATGTCCACGTCAGCTGCAGGCTCGTTTGTGGCTGACAAGTCCGATGCGGGACAGGCAGACGGTTGCAGTGGTTGCAAGGGAAAATTGGTTGGTTGGGGTTGGGTGTTGGGTTTTTCTTCCTTTGTCTTTTGTCAGTGAGGTGGGCTCTGCGGTCTTCTTCAAAGGAGGTTGCTGCCCGCCGAACTGTGAGGTGCCAAGATACACGGTTTGAGGTGATATCAGCCCACTGGCGGTGGTCAATGTGGCAGGCACCAAGAGATTTCTTTAGGCAGTCCTTCTACCTCTTCTTTGGTGCACCTCTGTCTCGGTGGCCAGTGGAGAGCTCACCATATAACACGATCTTGGGAAGGCGATGGTCCTCCATTCTGGAGACGTGACCTACCCAGCGCAGTTGGGTCTTCAGCAGCGTGGATTCGATGCTGTCGGCCTCTGCCATCTCGAGTACTTTGATGTTGGTGATGAAGTCGCTCCAATGAATGTTGAGGATGGAGCAGAGACAACACTGGTGGAAGCGTTCTAGGAGCCGCAGGTGATGCCGGTAGAGGACCCATGATTCAGAGCAAAACAAGAGTGTGGGTATGACAACGGCTCTGTATACGCTAATCTTTGTGAGGTTTTTCAGTTGGTTGTTTTTCCAGACTCTTTTGTGTAGTCTTCCAAAGGCGCTATTTGACTTGGCGAGTCTGTTGTCTATCTCGTTGTCAATCCTTGCATCCGATGAAATGGTGCAGCAGAGATAGGTAAACTGGTTGACCGTTTTGAGTTTTGTGTGCCCGATGGAGATGTGGGGGGGCTGGTAGTCATGGTGGGAAGCTGGCTGATGGAGGTCCTCGGTTTTCTTCAAGCTGACTTCCAGGCCAAACGTTTTGGCAGTTTCCGCAAAACAGGACGTCAAGCGCTGAAGAGCTGGCTCAGAATGGGCAACTAAAGTGGCATCATCTGCAAAGAGTAGTTCACGGACGAGTTGCTCTTGTGTCTTGGTGTGAGCTTGCAGGTGCCTCAGATTGAAGGGACTGCCATCCGTGCGGTACCGGATGTAAACAGTGATGATGGCATCACGAAGGTCCTGAGGCAGCTTTCCTTGGTCTCAGCAAAACTTGAAAAACTCATGAAATTTGGCATGCAGAGTTTTTCCGCCAGCCTTCCAGACCTCTGGGTGGATTCCATCCACACATGCTGCTTTGCCACTTTTCAGTTGTTCAATTGCCTTATATGTCTCTTCCCGGGCGAGGACCTCATCTAGCTCTAGCCTTAAGGGCTGTTGAGGAAGCTGGAGCAGGGCGGATTCTTGGACTGAGCGGTTGGCACTGAAAAGAGATTGGAAGTGTTCTGACCATCGGTTGAGGATGGAGATCTTGTCGCTGAGGAGGACTTTGCCGTCTGAGCTGCACAGCGGGCTTTGGACTTGGGGTGAAGGGCCGTACGCAGCCTTTAGTGCCTCGTAAAAACCCCTGAAGTCGCCAATGTCCGCGCTGAATTGGGTTCGTTTGGCGAGGCTAGTCCACCACTCATTTTGGATCTCCCAGAGTTTGCGCTGAAGATGGTTGCATGCGCGATGGAAGGCTCGTTTCTTCTCTGGCCAGGACGGCTTTGCAAGGTGAGCCTGGTGGGCAGCTCGCTTCTTTGCCAGCAGCTCCTGGATTTCCTGGTTGTTTTCGTTGAACCAGTCCTTGTTTTTCCTGGAGGAGAAGCCCAGTATCTCTTCAGTGGATTGCAGTATGGCAGTCTTCAGCTGATCCCAGAGCGTTTCAGGGGACGAGTCCGTGAGGCGGATTGCATCCTCGAGCTTTGCTTTGAGGTTTGCCTGGAAGTTTCCTCTCACTTCGTCTGACTGCAAGTTTCCAACATTGAACCTCTTTCTGTGGGCTTTACTGTTCCTGGACTTTGGCTTGAAGTGAAGGTTGAGCTTGCAGCGAACAAGCCGGTGGTCATTGTGGCATTCCGCGCTGGGCATGACCCTGGTGTGGAGCACATCTCGTTTGTCTCTTTCTCGCTGTTCTATGAAAGGCAAACAATATGATGAACTGCAGGTGTGCTTCAATGACTATAGTCCGGAACTGTGGCAGAGAGGTTTGTCATGTTCTGCCGCGCTTGAGTGGGAAAAGTTAAATCAGAAGGACCCCGCATCCCGTGCACTTTCGGAGTGTCCTAAATTAGAGGAAGGTAATTTAATACTGCCGCCTCCTTCTTTCTGCCGAGGCCGGGGCCGCTGCCTCCCCCTCGCTTTTGCCTGGATTGGGGCTGCCGCTGCCTACCTTCTGCTCGGACTGGGGCCGGGGCCGCCGCTGCCTACCCTCTGCCCGGACCGGGGCCGAGGCCGCCGCTGCCTTCCCTGTGCCCAGACTGGGGCCGCCTCCTCCTTCTTTCTGACTGGGGCCTCCGCCTACTTCGCTTTACCGAGTCCAGGGCCACCGCCTCCCCCTCGCTTTTGCCCGGATCGGAGCCGCTGCCACCTACCTTCTGCTCGGACTGGGGCCGGTGCCGCCGCCGCCTACCCTCTGACCGGACCGGGGCCAGGGCCGCCGCTCAATGAGGCAGCTAGACAAATCACTAGACAAATAATGATATATATAGTGTTATTAATTATGCACGGCCTCTGCGCGCCAATCCTCCTAGGCCTTGACTTTCAGAGTCAGTTTAGGAGCGTGATTATGGTGTTCGGAGGCCCCAACCACCATTGACAGGTTGGACTGCGACCAGGTATGGTCCGACCTAGGAGGGGAGGCAGGCCCCTCCAGCCCGGGTAAGAAACCTGCATAGGAGAAGGCCACTCCGAATCTGAATGTACAGCTGTGCTAAACAGCTGTCAGCCTGCAACCCATCTCCCTACTCACCCCTCTCCCTCCAAGTCAGGGGCAGTGGGGCAGTGGGAGCCCTCGAGGCAATTGGGATAGCGGGAACCAGTGGGACAGTGGGAGCCGTCGGGGCAGCGGGGGCCATTGGGGCAGGAGGGACCATCGGAGCAGCAGGAACTGATGGGGCATCAGAGGTTGGTGGGGTAACAGGGGCTGACGGGGTAGCAGGGGCTGTCATGGGCAGCTGGTGCGAGCTGGGTCGAACACACCGGACCGCTTGGGCATTTGGGGCTGCTCTCTGCGGCTCAAAACGTGGCAGAGCAATGGCCGTCTTCGCTACTCATAATCCCCCACACGCCTGGAATTGTTCTGGGAACCATAGAGCAGTTTCACCTGCCTGGGGGATTATGGGTTGGGAAGACGGCCATTGCTCTGCTGCATATTTATGATGGGTGGCTCTATGGCACCAGTTGCCCCACCTCTGTTGGATCTGGAGGGCGCTACGAGATGCCTCTGGATAGGAATGGAACGCTGGCGCAGCCTTTTAGGGCCTCTGTCTGTAAAGTAAGTTCCCATTTTTCCATCCGCTCCGTAGCTGGTCTCAAGGCAGAGGCCCGACATGAAATGGCCTAGAGATAGTAGTGGTGGATGATTGCTTCCCAGACTGTAACTAGTGGTGTGCCTCAGGGATTGGTGCTGAGACCATTGTTTGTTATTTATATTAATGATCTGGATGATAATGTAGAACATTGGATCAGTAAGTTTGCTGATGACACAAAGATAGGAGGTGTTGTGGACAGCAAGGAAAATTTTTAAAGCTTGCAGAGGGATCTGGATCAACTGGGAGAATGGGCCAAAAAATGGCAGATGGAGTTTAATGCAGACAAGTGTGAGGTGATGCATTTTGAAAGGACAAACCAATAAAAGACATAACATGGTAAATGGTAGGGCACTGAGGAATGCAGAAGAACAGAGATCTGGGAATACAGATACATAATTTCCTAAAAGTGGCATCACAGGTGGATAGGGTTGTAAAGAGAGTTTTTGGCATATTGGCCTTCATGAATCAAAGTATAGGAATTGGGATTTTATGGCAAAGTTGGATAAGACATTGGTGAGGCCAAATTTGGATTATTTTGTGCAATTTTGATCACCTAACTACTGAAAAGATATCAATAAGATAGAGAGAGAGTGCAGAGAAGATTTATTAGGATGTTGCCGGGACTTGAGGAACTGAGTTACAGGGAATGGTTAAACAAGTTAGGGCTTTATTCCTTGGAGCATAGAAGAATAAGGGGAGATTTGATAAGGTATTTAAAATTATGAGAACAGACAGACAAAATACAGGTTGGTTTTTTCCACTGAGGGTAGGTGAGATACAAACCAGGGAACATGGGTTAAGAGTGAAAGGGAAAAAGTTTAGGGGTAACAAAGGGGGAAACTCACCGAGAATGGTGGGAGTGTGGAACAAGCTTCCTGTTGAAGTAGTGAATTCAGGCTTAATTTTGACATTTAAGAAGAATTTGGACAGGTACATGGATGGGAAAGGTATGGACTGCATGCAGGTCAGTGGGACTAGGCAGAAAAAAGGTTAGGCACAGACTAGAAGGGCTGAAGAGGCCTGTTTCTGTGCTGTAATGTTCTATGGTACTTCTCAAACCCTTCTCATGAGCCCTTCCTGTTTTTTACTTCCTAAATCTAATGTATGCTTGTATGCTTCCTTTTTCCTTATAACTAGCTGCCTCACCTGTTTTGGCAACTATGGTTCCTTTTTCTGACCATTTTTCCCTGTTTTAGTGGGACAAACTTATCCAGAAACCCAAGCATGTGATCCCTAAACATTTTCCACATTACACTATTGAAAGCAGAGAGAAATCAAAGACTGATCTCAGCCTGCAGTACTGTTCAACACCAAGATTGGGTTCTGTGGGGAATCCTGCACTTCATGGTTTTCACTGCCTCAGTACATCTCAAAGCACCAAAAGGTATATATCTTTTGCTGTGTTTAAACTGTTCTAATGTACCAAGCTCCCACTAATAACAATGAGATAATGACTACATAATTTCCATAAACCCTCACACATTTCCTATGATATATGAGGCCATTTCAGCCTATTGAATCTCACAGAGCAAATCCACTTCTCACCAATTTTCCCCGTAACACACTCTCCCCATATCCTTATCAACCCTCCTCCAGATTTCAACTACTCAATTATCAACCAAGGGAACCTGCAGATGTTGGGATTTGGGTGGAAACCAGAGCACCCAGGGGAAATGTTGTGGTCACTGGGAGAATGTGTAAACTCTACACAACACTGGAGCTCAGGTTTGGATGCGGGTCTCTTGAGATGTGAGACAGTAACTCTACTTTGTGACTGTCTTGGTGGTTTTATTGTAAGGAAAAATATGATTCTGAGGACCACAGACCACTTCTCTATGGTATTGATTACAGATATGGTATGGAATAAAACATTACAGCAGAGTACAGGCCCTTCAGCCCTCGATGTTGTGCCAACCAAAAAATAGCAGAACTCTTCTTACCTGGTAATCTTCTATTTTTCTTTTGTCTGTGTGCCTGAGTCTCTCAAATGCCCCTATTGCTTCAGCCTCCACCACCATCTCTGGTACCCACAGCTCGGTGTAAAAAAAACTTTCCCTTGATGTCTCCCCTAAACTTTCCTCCCTTCACTTTGTACTCCTGCCCCTGGGAAAAAGGTGTTGGTTGTCCACTTTATCTATGTCTCTCAGAATCTTGTAGAACTCTATTAAGTCACCTTTCATCCTTCTTCATGCCAAAGAGGAAGCTCCTAGCTCTAACAAACATTTTTCCGAAGACATCCTGATAAATCTCCTCTGAACCTTCTACATCCTTCCTAGAATAAGATGATCAGAACTGAGCACAATTCTCTAGTAAGTGTGGTCTCACCAGAGATTTTTAGAGGTGCAACATGACCTCTTGAACTCAATCCCTCTACTAATGAAGCCCAGCATCCCATAGGCCTTCTTAACTATCTTTTATATCCAGTTGGACAGTGCAAATGAGACCTAGTCTAATATCTCAACTTTTTATTTTCAGATTGAATATTGATTTTTCTAGAAAAACCAGTACTTATTGCCCACCTTGAAATGCCCTTGAGGAGGAAAATTTTAAAACCTTTTAGAATTGCTGTGGTTTATGTGTCAAAGTTGCCTACATCTTTGTAGAGTTGTACTGTAAAATATTCCAAGATTTAGACAATGAAGGTCACTGATATATTTCCAAATCAAGATGGTGTTCAGCTTGGAGGAGAATTTGAAGATGGTCGTGTTCCCTTGCACATGCTGCCTTCATCTTTGTGGGAGGTAGGTTGAAGATGCAGCACTTCATTTCTGACACTGAGAGAATCACTGTGAATTATGGGCCTGGTCTGCAGAGTAGCAATTGTACCCAGGACTTGGCAAATGTTATCACTGAGCACCCAACTATCAGTAACTGGATATCATTAAACACAGATACTGTATAATAACAACGTTTAAGAAATATTTAAATGGTTGTGGACACATTCTGGACATTGTGAGAGTACCATTGTGGAAGGGACTATTGTCATGTAGGTTTTTATAATCAGGTCATGAGAGGTCCTTGCAAGCACTACATTCATGAATTTGTAGCAGATTTCAAGGGGGATTTTATCTGAAGGCTCTACCTGGTAATTGGAGTCAAGTGACTCAGGCAGTTGGATTTAAAAAGCTCTGACCCCTCTGTTTGGACCCCTCTGTTTCAACACCTCTGTTTGCACCCCTCTGTTTAAACACTTTTGTTTGGACCCCTCTATTGGACAATAGAGATCGTGATCCAGGGAACTTGTGACACAGAGAGGTATTAATTTACTTCAATTTAGCAGTCTAGGGAGAGGGAAATTTACAACTAATTAGTTGTTTTCTACAAATTTGAACACAATAGCACACATTCAGCAATCTTTTATTTTTACAACTTTGTTTCATTTTTTATTCAATTTTTATTTTTTTTAAGAAAACTGCTTTTGTTCCACTGTCTACCAATTAAAATGAAGTATAAAAAAATAAAACATCTTATTTAAAAAATATTGAGTCCCAGGAGCTGTCCTTCTCAGGTTCGGTGCCGTTTGGGAAGTCGTGTCCTCCGAGTCCTTTTGGTGACAGGGTAATTTATAAACTCAAAGTGCCTTTGACGGCCCCGGTTCGGGAAGAGCGGCTCCCCTTTGAACAGCCTTTTCATGAAGTGAACTTCCCTCTGGTTTTGTCTCGTCTTTGTCGCCTTCCTAGGCTGTCCCTTCCTGGTAAAGGCCATGTACCACCCTTCGTACTTGGTGTTCCTCAGTGCCGTATAATTATTCTCCAGCAATATTTCTGTAAAAATGCAATCCTTGCCTTTGCCGACCAGCTATGGAAATAAATAAACAGCACATTTAATTTATTTATATATTTTTAAATTTCAACATACAGCACGGTCACAGTCCCTTTTGGCCCACGAGCCCGTGCTGCACAATTACACCCCATTAACCTACAAACCTGGTACATTTTGAAGGGTGAGAGGAAAGTGGACCACCCAGAGGAAACCCATGCAGACTTGGGAAGAATGTACAAACTCCTTACAGAAAGCACCGAATACGAACCAGGATCACTGGTGCTGTAACAGCATTGCACTAGTGGTGTGCTAACTGTACCACCCATTTTTTAAATTTTCAGCCCGTTCTCTAAAGTGTGATCATCAGACCTTTCTTGTCCACAGGAAGATACAATGTGCTTTGCAAACATAAATATTCAAAAATGTTATTTCACCCTTCTCCACCATCAGTATCTGGAGTGGAGTGCTCATCAGTCACCAGAAACTCATCTGGACCAGGCTCATGAATACTATGTCCATGAGAGCTCAAATTATGAGGGTTATTTGCTGGCTGATTAGTTCATTTGTGTACAAGCATCCCAGTACAATTTAGAACAAAGCAATCCACATAATTCTTTCCAGTTTATCAGTCTAATCATTCATTCCCTACAACACTGACACAGGTTGCTGCTATATGTTCCATCACCTAGGCTAGGCCAACCAAATCTTCAAACCCACAACCTCTACCAACAAGGTTGGGAGCAAAGGCTCCCTTCTAGGTTATACACCATCCAGATATGGAGATACAGTATATTACTGGTCCTTAAGCCATCGAGCTTTGAAACTCCCACCCTAAGCACAGTGGGAGTGCCTTCACTCGAAGGACTGCAATAGGGTCGTAAAGCAAGGATAATCAGGGATGAGCAATAAATGCTACTCTTATCAGAAATTCATTGATCCCAAAAAATTAATAGAAAATATAGTACTAATACTTAATTGTATCCAGTGTGTAAAATAAAAAGGGAAACTAGACAAAAGTGCATTGAAAATGGTGCACATAGTTATCACTGTAAAACAGAATCTATGTGGTTCCATCCAGAGCTGCTCGAAAAGTTACAACTGCCCCATCACCACTGGAAAAGATGAGTGGGAAGAGTGATATACTCTACCCATGGCAGCCACATAACAGCTGAGTCAAAGCCTGAATTGTAGGTGAAAGGGGAGACATGCTCCCTGCTCAGGTCTTGAGCTCTGACTTCACACCACCAAGTACAATGAAGGGACCACCACCACTGATTATTCTAAGGATTACAAACTGAGGCCGGTGGATGTTGTGTCATGATCAGTGACACATTGAAGACCTTTTAACAAATATCTCATTGTCGATTCCTGAACCATGTGCTTTTAGTTTTTCATTTGTTGAACCTGAAAGTTCTAATTGATGTTGGCAATGAAGAATGAACTGTGCTAACATTAGCTGCTAAGTGATCATGTTATCTGCATTGAAGTGAACCTGTGCACAACACAGCAGAGGAATACCCTGATGGCTGTGATTTCACCCAATAAATTACCACTAGTGTGATTTACTTGAAACCTACTCTTTTTGCTGAAAATGATCCAATTTTTCAGTTCAAGTATGCATATATAGTTGCTTTTGATTTGTGCAAGAAATATCACATTTATGTCATAGGTAGGTCATTTGGCTCCTCAAAACTATATGTCTGATCCAGACCCTCCTCCATTTTCCTGCCCAATCCTGTACTTTCTGATTCTGTGACTGAAAAATCTATTGATCTCTGCATTGATTAAACTCACAATGCTAAATTGGAGAATATTTATAACCCTTGGGGAACAGAAATCCATCTTCATTTTGTTCCTGAACAGCTGACCCCTTGTTCTAAGACCATCCCTTTCTTCATAGACTCCAGCCTTAGCTTTTCACTTTTACATTGTAAATCCATCTCAGAATCTTTGTCAATGAGATTACCTCATTTTTAAAATTGAACTAATCATCCATGAACAAATCTTACTTTCCTCATACAACGACATCCTCATTCATATCTCTAAGACAAATATTTAATTGCTTGCTTATTACAACACAGGAGGCCATTCATCCTATCTCAGCAGAGGAATCAATTTTTTCTGTCACCCTGCATTCTATTAACTGTCACACATGCCTGACACCTTTTCTGGGATTCTTTTACCTACAGAGGTCATTTTAAGGAGCCAGTATCTTTTTGGTAGGTGGGAGGAAACTGAAGGACCCCATGGTTAGAGGGAGAATATCCAAACTGCAACTAAGGTCAGGGTCACAATTGAGTAATTGAAGGTGTGGGGCAGCAACGCTATCTGCTGAGTCACCATTCCATTCATGGACACCAAAAGTGTCTGCTAAATAAGACTTCGCCACAGCCTGTACACTGTCCTCCAACCCCTTTGCAACAAAGGCCAATAGATCATTTGTCCTCTGAACTCTTTGGCAGGTGTGCATATTAGCTTTCCACATCTCCAGAGAAAGAACATCTTTGAGCATTGGCTCATTTTATTAGGGTCGAGAGCTTCAAAAGAGGAAACCAGACCAAATTAGAGGCCATGCCATAATCACAACAAAGGGTCATCACTCTTTGAGAGGAAATCAGAGGTGTAGAAGAAGCCAGAATTGGAGAAGCGCTCCATGGAAGGACATAATTTCTGGATGAAGAAGAAAATGTGGGTAGATACTCAAAGACAACAAGGTCTCCAGGTTGGGGATGATCTGGTTGACTCAAGAGTAGCCATAGGCGGCTAGTGGCAGAGAAATTGACTTTTTTGGTGGTTGACTAAAGACGATACTTTATAAACTCAGCATCTGTTCCAGTATCTGTGAGCAACCCCCTCCTCTCTCCCCACCCACCACCCGAGTGGAAGAGCTGTTTCCACAAACCAGAGCAACTTGACTGGACATATAGAAATTTTTAAGTTTTGAAATGTTAATTTAGACCAGTGGTTTTCAAACTGCCCCCCAAAACTCACATTCCAACTTAAGCAATCCCTATGCCATAAGTGGTATGTGAGTGGAAAGAAAAAGTTTGAAAACCACTGTTTTAATCATACCTAATTAACTCATTATGTGCATGGTTTCATAACTCCAAAGGAAATGAGCCAATGACAATTTTTCTCAAGCAATTTATTTCAGTAATAATTGGGTCTAGAATAGTGGATCTCAACCTTCCCTTCCCACTCACAAAAGCAATCCCTTACTAATCACAGAGGACTTATGGCATAGGGGTTGCTTAAGGTGAAATGTGAGTTGGGGGGGGGTGCAGTTTGAAAACCATTGATTTAGACACAGCACGGTTACAGGCCCTTCTGGCTCATGAAGTCATGCTGTCCAAATACACCCTCATATGGTTTGAAGGGTGGGAAGAAATGGAGTACCCAAAGGAAACCCATGCAGACACAGGGAGAATGTACCAACTCCTTACAGACAGCACCAGATTCGAACCTGAGTTGTACTAACTGTGCTGCTCCTTGTTGATCCTGAGCTTCCTCTTGGAGGGAGTTGTGAGAGCTGGAGGGTGGGTCACAGAGGGTCTTGAACATGAGACATTTAAGCAGAAACTGATTTTGATAAAGGTTGTAATTGGTTGGACAATGAGGTATTTCCCAGAAATTTCCTGAAAAATTACTTTTCACCAGCTCAGGAGCTTTCAACACAACCTTTTATGGTGTACCATACTGATGCCTGAAATATAGAAGTGTGACTCTGCAGTTGAAAATTCCACAACTTTCATAATTGACTTTTGTAGTTAAATGACTGCACAAAAAATAGCAGATGTTTGTTCAGACGTGGCTTGAATCCAGGGGCTGATGATCAAATTGACCGACCATGTCTGAACCCAAGGAATAGTTCACAGTGGCTAAAAATCCCTCTGATCATCTTTTAGAAGGATGGTTCTGGACTCATCATTGAGAATAGGATACTGAGCTCAATTGTAGCTGGGAATCATTCACTGTCTGGCATTCTTTCTTGCCCACTTCTGCAAAACAGAAACTGGAAAGGCATCCTGACACAATCTTCCTCTCTATTCACTTCTCATTCATTGCCCGTCCTGAAACGAACTTTAGGAAGAACTTGCGCTGGGCTGAGGAAGATGGGACAGAGGAAGGTGGTCAGATTTATTAATGATGCCTCACTTTCAGCTGAACCCCAGAACACAGGCAGGAGGTTTCTGCAGTGAAATGGAAATAGGAATAGGAGGAGCCCATTCAGCTCTTCAGTGCTGTTACACAGATCCTGAAAGCTTTGGGCATTTGATTGTCTTCTGGCTGACAGCTTCACCCATCTTTTCATCCCCAAAAATATAATGAATCTTTTCAAAGAAAGGAGAGGGGTGCTCAAAAATAGAGCGTTTGAACAACCCGGACAGGAAAGAGCAAATTGTCCAAGTTGCTTTGCATTTTGATGGGTGATAGGGATAATCACTTCAGGGGAAGGATCCAGAGTGGGGAAACGCCTGCTCCTGAATCAACATTACTGAAACAGAGGGTAGTTAACCCAAAACACCAGTGGCAACCGCCTCTAAAATGTGCTTGCATTGACTCCAACTGTTCTAAATGAAATGCAGTGCAGGACGAAGAAGTGGGCAATGTAGTTCAGATACCATTTTCTGTTTACGGAATCTTGCTGTGTGGAATGTGGCACTTATGACCAGGTGACCTTTTTTTGTTGTTAGTTTTAAAACCAAGAGGTGAAAGGCATTATAGAAGCAGAATTTTTCCCCCCCCCAAAAAGTCCATCTTAGCTCACCTGTTCCTCAACTGCATTTGAGTGAGATCAATTTAACCAGCTACGTAGATTCAGAAAAGTGGATTGGCTGGTAACTCCAAAAGTTATCTTGAGCTCACATAATTTTGAAGTCCCAGGTTAGGTGAATCTGACTCTAAAGAAGTAGTTATATTGAGGATAGTGCATCCATTCCAAATCCTAACAAAATGGATCCCAACCTCATCTTCAAAAACAGCATGTTCTGAAAATCTAAATGTAATTATAAAGTTACGGACATTCATTACTGGAGTCTTAGGCTCTGGAACTTCCTCCCTCAGCCTCACTGCTTCCCTGTTTCTCTGAAACTCCTTAAAACCTGAGCAAGCTTTATCACCTATCCCTGTCTGCTCCCTTAGATGGACATAAATGAATTATGTGGTGTTATTTTAAGGAAGAGATAGATGGGAAGTCCTGTGATTGTTTAGGAGTCAAGTGATCCTCAATGAATGTTTCTAACTCAGATGGTGATCTTCACAAAGGGACTTTGACTTGGAACATTAATTATTTCTACCTCCACTGCTAGTGCCTGACGTATGAGTGCTTCCAGCATTTTCTGCTTTTATTTTTAAAAACAGATATTCTGGCCTTTATCACTCTGCAATTTAGGGAGGGATGTTACTGTCTGCAAATATGGGACCTGTGTCTACGCTTCACTCACGTAAAGTAGTGTGGGATGTTAAAAAGAAGTGTGAGGTAATATAGCAGGGAATATCTGACTTAGTACAATTTTAAGGTGCTGTGAGTTAATTTTGCCTTGGGTTATTGTGAAATGTTGTGAAACATGAAAGTCTGCAGACGCTGTCATTGTAGTAAAAACACAGAAATGCTGGAGAAACGCAGCCGCGAGACCCAGGTTCCTCCAGCATTTCTGTGTTTTCACTATTGTGAAATGTTAATCTGGTGTTTCTGGGCTCTGGAGATAGACATTTCTCTTGTGGGTTCTTCTGGGCTTGTCTTCGGAACCCCCACACTTACCTTTCCTACAAGTTTCCCTCTTCTGTTCATACAGATATAATGTCCTGTCTCTGCTCCCCGAATCCGCACTCGACTGTCAAATGTGTCTGTTTCCACCAGTAGTTTAGCTGCAAGAATAGAATGCTCCATTAAACACATTGCCTTCTCCAAACAGAGCAAGATTGTTAGAGGCATTGATCAGGATATCACCAGACACATGGGAGGAAGGGAGATGGCAATGGAGCAGGAGAACATATCAGGCAGGTACCAGAGGTGAGCCAATGGGTGAATAAATTGAACGTTCCTGCCATTTTCTTTGGATCCTTGTATACTCATATTAGAGCTCATTTTTAATCTAAATTAAACAAATTAACCTTTGGCCTTTTTGCTGAATTGTCCTACCCTATTTGTATAAATAACCATGAGTTCCTGTAGGTATAGCTTAACATGGGTAGCATGAATTCATAATTATAAAATGCCCCTTCAGTAATCACTAAAGACCTACTATTCTATATATACCCTCATGTCAGATAGACCATAAAATCTCTGATCAGATCCCAGCCTGTAACCCACTTTCAGGTACCTATTATTCAATATATAAATGCTTATACCTTTTGATAAAAATTCTGTGGTTGTTCACTCCTCAAAATCTGTTGATCTATATATAAACCCATCACCGAGTCAAATCCCTTGATTAGATTCTAGCTGATGACTTATTCCTGTATATCCATGATCTTGCATATATATACTGAATCCCTCAATGAGATTTCAGCCTACTTTGGTGTTATACCTTGGTGTGAGTTAATTAAATTTCAGTCTCAACTCACACCAAAGTATACTTTTTAGTTTACTTATAAACCAGTCAGATCTCTTGATTCAATTCCAGTCTGGAACTTTATTCTAACTGTAAATCCCCAAATCCTTTGATTATATTCCCAGTTTTAACACCGTGTTTCTATATTACTACTGATACTACTGTACCAAGCTACTGATGCCACAGCTGCCCGCACATCTGGGCTCCCGACACCCTGGCCACCTGTGTATCCGAACTCCCAACAGCACGACCACCTGCGCATCTGAGCTCCTGATGCTATGGTTTTAACTTATGATGCAAGTTCCGGATCTGAATCCCATTGTAAGTTGGGGGTCTACCTGTATATATTTAACTGATCTGCACCTCCATAATGACTTGATGTACAGCCTGAAATTCATTCCCATATCAAGTTTTAGAGAGAGAGAGAGAGAGAGAGAGATTCTGAGAGATTCCGAGAGAGGAGAGCATTGTACTGTATTACATAGACCTTATATTGGTCAGCACAACATTGAGGTCCTAAGGGCCTGCACTGTGCTGTATTGTTCTATGATCTATATCCAAACTACTTGAAATATTAATCAGAAGAATTAGTGACTTGGTTTGATTCGAATTGAGGCGTTAGGAAATAAAATAGAGTGATTATTTTGTGTCGTTTTGGTCAGCTACGCAGCAGAAAGATATTAATGAGAAAATTTACAAGGATGTTGCTGGGTTGGAAGAGCCGAGTTATTGGAAAAGGCTGAATAGGTTAGGACTAGGTTGAAGAAGAGGACTTCCAGGGTAGTGGTCTTAGGATTGCTTCCCATACCACATGCCGGAGAGGTTAGAAATAGGAGGATAAGGCAGCTTAACATATGAGGACATTGTGTGGAAGGGAAGTCTTCAGGATTCTAGATCACTGGGCCCTGTTCCAGGAAAGGTGGGATCTTTACTGACAGGTCAGATTACATCTGAACTGGCAGGGGATTAATACCCTTGTGGGTAGGTTTGTTAGTCTTGGCCCATGGGTTTAAGCTAGATTTACAGGGGGAAGGGATCCAGAATGTTAGAACAATTAGTGAGAAGGAAGAGGATAAAGGTCATGTGAGGACTGCATAGGCAGACAGAAATCCAAAGTTTGTGATAGAAATTTCCTCAGATGCATTTATTTTACTGCAAGGACTATTGTAGAAAGGCTGATGAGTATGAATTGGCAGCTGGGATTACGACATTATTGCTATTAGTGAGACTTGATTGCAGGAGGGGCAGGACTGACAGTCCAATGTTCTGGGATTTTGTTGCTTCAGACATGATAGAGGGGGAGGGATGACAGGGGGAGGAGTGGCATTGCTACTCAAGGAAACTATCTTAGCGGTGCAAAGTCAGGACAGGCAGGAGAGTTGTCTATAGAGGCCAAATCGGTGGAGTTGAGGAACGGGAAAGGTGTGAACTCACTGATATGGTTGTATTATAGATCACCCAATAGTCAGAGAGAATTGGAGGAGCAAATCTGTGGAGAGACAGCAGACCAATGTAAGAAGCAGAAAGTTGTGATAGTAGGAGATTTTAACTTTCCAAATATTGACTGGGACTCCCATGCTATGAAAGGACTGGATGGCTTGGAGTTTGTGAAATGTGTTCAGGAAAGTTTTCTAAATCAATATATAGACGTACCAATGAGAGAGGATGCAGTACTTGATCTCCTATGAGGGAACAAGACAGGTCAAGTGACAGAAGTATGCGTAAATGAACCTTTTGGATCCAGCGACCGTAATGTCATTAGCTTCAAGTTAATTATGGAAAAGAACAAGTCTGGTCCTCATGTTGGGATTCTAAATTTGAGGAAAGCAAATTTTGTGGAAATGAGAAAGGATCTAGGAAGAGTAGATTGCAATATATTGTTTTCAGGCAAGGGTGTGTTAAGCAAGTGGATGGCTTTCAAAGGCGACATTTTGAGAGTGTAGAATTTGTATGTTCCTTTAGGATTAAAGGCAAACTTAATAGCCATAGGGATCTGGTTAAGAAGAAGAGATGTATAGCAAGTATAGGCAACAAGGAGCTAATTAGGTACTTGAAGAGTACAGAAAATGCAAGAAAATATTCAAGAAGGAAATCAGGAAGGCAAAAATAAGATATGTGGTTGCTTTGGCAGATAATGCAAAGGTAAACCCGAAGGGTTTTTAACAAATATATTAAGAGTAAAAGGATAGCAAGGGACAAAGTAGGTCCCCTAGAGGATCAGAGTGGTCAATTATGTGTGGAGTCTCACATAATAGGGGAGATCTTAAACAGTTTTTTTTGCACCACTATTTACTCAGGAAACTAGCAAAGTGCATAAGGAAGGAAGGGAAACAGTTTCATGGAACATATGGGAGATTAAGGAAGCGGAGGTGCTTGCTGCCTTACAGAGAATGAAGGGAAATAAATCTCCGGATATGATATTCCCTTGGACCCTGATGGAGATGAGTATGGAAATTGCAGGGGCCCTGGCAGATATATTCAGAATATCCTTAGCCACAGTTGAGATGCTAGAGGATTGGAGGGTTGCTCGTGTCGTCCTGTTGTTCAAAAAGCCTCAAAAATAAACCAGTTAATAATAGGCTGGAGAGCTTGACGTCAGTAGTAGGTAAATTATTGGAAGGAGTTCTGAGAGATAGTATTTGGACAGCCATGGACTGATTAAGGACAGTCAGCATGGCTTTGTGTGTGATAGGTCATGTTGAACATATCTTGTAGAGTTTTTTTTTTGAGGAGGTTACCAATAAGGTAGATGAAGGAAAGGTTGTGGATGTTGTCCACATGAGTTTAGTAAAATCTTTGACAAGGTCCCACAAGGGAGACTAGTTCAAGTTTTGACACTAGGTATCCATGGAGAGCTTGTAAAATGGATTTGAAATTGGTTGTTTGAGAGAAAACAAAGTAGTAGTGGATGTTGCTTCTCAGACTGCAGGCCTATGACTAGTGGTGTGCCTCAGAGATCTGCGTTGGGACCGTTGTTGTTTGTTGTCTATATCAATGATCTGGATGATAATGTGGTAAATTGGACAGTAAGTTTGCTGATGTCACAAAGATAAGATGCGTTGTGGACAGCGAGGAAGATTTTCAAAGCTTGCAGAGGGATCTGGACCAACTGGGAGAATGGGCCAAAAAATGGCAGATGGAGTTTAATGCAGACAACTGTGAGATGTTGTATTTTAGAAGGGTAAACCATGGTAGGACTTACACAGTAAATGGTAAGGCACTGAGGAGTGCGGAGGAGCATAGAGATCTTGGAATATAGATACATAATTCCCTGAAGGTGGCGTCGCAGGTGGACAGGGTTGTAAAGAAACCTTTTGGCATTTTAGCCTTTATAAATCAAAGTATTGAATGTAGATGTTATGTTGAAGTTGTTTAAGACATTGGTGAGGCCATATTTGGAATAGTGTGTGCAGTTCTGGTCACCTAACTACAGGAAGGATGTCAATAAGACTGAAAAAGACCAGAGAACATTTACTAGGATGTTGCTGGGACTTCAGGAGTTGAATTACAGGGAAATATTAACCAAGTCAGGATTTTATTCCTTGGAGCGAAGAAAAATGAGGGGAGATTTGATAGAGGTTTACAAGATTTTGAGAGGTATAGACAGAATGGAGGCAACTTGGATTGGGAGATATAAATACTTGAGCTTTAAGCTGAAAGGGGAAAGGCACAAGTGGAACATGAGGGGAAAGTTCTACTCAGAGAGTGGTGGGAGTGTGGAATGAGCTGCCATCTGATGTGGTGAATGCAGGCTCAATCTTACGTTTTAAGAATAAATTGGATAGATACATGGATGGGAGAGGTCTGAAGGGATATAGAATAGGAGTAGGTCAATAGGACTAGCTGAATGATGGTCGGCACAGACTAGAATGGCTGAATGGCCTGTTTTCTGTGCTGTAGCATTCTATTGTTCTATTAAGCCAGATCTTTGTCACTGAGAAGGTGATGAGTGTGGAATGAGGTATCAGGGAAAGTGGTGGATGTGGATTTGAATTGAACATTTAAGAGAAATGTGGATAGATAGTTGGATAGAGGAGTATGGAGGGCTCTGGTCCAGTGCAGATCAATGGACCTGGTGAAAAATAGTTTGTCATGGAATAGATGGCCAAAGGGCCTGTTTGTGTGTTTTAGTATTATCCTCACTAGCCTGTCACTCAATATTTCAGAGTGGACTCTATTTAATCTGGTGTTGAGTAGGTTACTGCATATGTATTGAGCATGCAAAATAAATTACAATAGTTGACGGAACCATTTTGATTGTCAAGAGTTGCCCAATCCTCTTCATTCTGAGTGGGATAAGCAGTGTCATCATTAACTATATTACCAGATGAAGCATCATTATGAGAGGGCTTTCCTACCGTATTTACTGCCGTCCTCTGCGGTTGCGTTGATTCTCTTCCCAAGGATCTGAACGTGTTTTCCGCTGGTGCGACTATACAGTTGGTAGACGCGGATATGTCTCCGGCTCAACTGGTCCGTATTCCGAGCGTGGTCCTTGACGTGCTGATTAAAATTAGGAGACGATTGATTCTCCCCCTTTTAGTTTACAAAGGGAGAAATAAAATCAATTTGCTTTTACTGTGCCGGTGCCCAGCGATCTGGCACAGATCATACGGTGCGCCCCAGTTTCAGTCTTTGCTTAGTTCTACTCCCATCACCACTGAGTTTCCAACAGTGATTGGGCCTATTCCTGGAGGTCACCCATATGCTCTACCCACCACACTCATCCCCATTCCTGACCAACCCTAGAGGACAGAGATTGCTGGCAATCCCAGCTGTTCAAGGACTTACCCCTTCTCATTGTATTAGGTATAATGTGACAAATGAACTTAAACTCATCTCTATTTCCTCTTTGCTGAAAAGGCCACTGATGGAGAAAATTGCAATGTACTTTTACACTGTGGATTGTATGGTGGAATAGTTTGTGCATGGGAATAACCAACATGCTTTGAAAAGGATTTTGAAAGCTGAAGGGAAAAATTTCCATTTTTTCAACAGCTCTCTTATCCTCAATGTTTCACAAGGCCAATCATTATATACTCATTGTGCAGTCACTTGGGCCAACAGCAAAGCCCCACCAACACCAGTGAGATACTTACCATATGGTTTCTTTTAGTTAGTTCACCAATTGCCATGATTTACTTTAAATGTCTTTGTAGGCTAAATATCATAAATATTATAAAGTCAAACTGACTTTAAATGTTTTGGGACATCCTAAAGCTGTGAAAGTCACTAGAGAATGTTTTTTCTTCTATTGATCACTGTTTATATTCTTTTTCCTTCTCCATTGACCTACCTATCCATTCATCCTATTCATTTCCTATCCAATTATTCATCCATATTTTTACCTACATAACTTCTTATTGACAACCATCTCCATCTACCTTAACTTCTTTCCCAAAGTACTTTTCTATCTACCAACATATCTAACTGTCACCCGATCTTTCTTTTTGCCCATCTGTCTGTATCTGTCCATTTGTGAACTACACCCCAGAATTAAGTGGATAAATTCCCTCTTTTGACCAAGTGTATCCTAGGACATCATGGGAAGCTAAAAGCCCTGGCAGAGATGAGATACTACAACACTGAAAGATGGCTAATGTTGCGCCTTTATTTAAGAAAGACTGTAAGGTCAAACAAGAGAACCAATATCAATGGTAGGGATATTACTGGAGTGGACAGTGAGAGGCAGGAGGGAAGGCAAGAACTGATAAGGGATAGTCAATTTGTTTTGTGTGTGGAAAATCAAGCATCACCAATTGTGTTTTTTTTTTCCAAAGAGGACAAGTTTTGCCAATTTGTTGGCATGGACAAGTTGGGCCGAACAGCCTGTATAATGTTCCATGACTCTCTAGGTGATCAATAGGATTGATGAGGGCAGGGAGGTAGGGGTTTTGTGGCCTTGGACAAGGTCCTGCATGGTAAGGTGATTTGAAAAGTGTATTCAGGGAGAGCTAGCCAATTGGATTCAAAATTGGCTTGATGGTAGGAGACAAGGGGTTGTGGTAGTAGATAGAAGATGGCAGTGAAGTAATGGTTTTTAAGATTAAAGGTCTGTGACCAGTGGTGAGCCTCAGAGATTGGAGTTGAGTTCACTGTTATTCATTATCTACGGTAATGCTTTGGATAAGAATGTTTTTGGCCTGGTTAATAAGTTTGTTGATGACACCAAAATTGATAACATACTGACAGAGGTTACCTAGAGTAACAGGATCAACTTGGAAAGTGCACCATGGAATGACAGATGGAATTTAACTTAGACAAAGAAATGACATAGTGAAGAAAGCACATCAGCGCCTCTACTTCCTCAGGAGTTTGCGGAAGTTTGGTAGGACAACATAAATTTCTACAGAGGTGTGGTGGAAAGAGTGCTGACCAGCTGCATCACAGTCTGGTATGGGGACACCAATACCCCTGAGCATAAAGCCCTGCAAGAGGAAATGGACACAGCCTAGGACATCACAGACAAAACCCTCCCCACCATCGAGAACATCGACAGGGGTCACTACCATTGGAAAGCAGCAGTGATCATCAAAGACCCTCACCACCAAACACATGCTCTGTTCTCGCTGCTGCCATTAGTAAAGAGGAATAAATGCCACCAGGTTCAGGAACAGCTACTACCCCTCCACTATCAGACTCCTCAACAATAAACTCAATTAGGGACTCATTTAAGAACTCTTGTGCACTTTATTGAATTTTTTTATTCTCTCTGTATTGCAGTTTGTTTATATTCATTATCTATTTACAGTTCTTTATTTGTTTACAGTTTTCTTTTGCTCTTCCAATAAGTGGTAATCCTGCCTCGTCTGCAGAAAAAAAAGAATCTCTGACAATAAATGTGAATCTGAATCAAAAGTGATGTTGCATCTTGTGATGTTCAAATGGGGCAGGACTTACATTATGAATGACAATGATGGCAATGAGATGGAAGACTTAGGAACATGGTTTGCAAAAGTTGAAGGAATGATGAAAGATTTAGCAGACTCGATCAAAAACATGGGTGAGTTGATCACCAATTTAATGGAATGAATAAACAGTGCTGAAAGTGGCTTTGGAAGGCACGATAAGAAATTGGAAGAACTGCATGACCAAGCAAAACAGTGGGTGAATGATAAACAAATGCTCCTTGATAGGATAGATCATAGCAGATGAAATAATGTTCAAATACTTGGTTTAAAAGAAGGAAGCTAAGCGGTTAAATTCTTTGAATTCTGGATTCCTGATATACTTCATGCTGAGTTGCTCGGCGGACAAATACGGATTGAGAGAGCCCATTGAACCTTCGGACCTAGAAGAAATGAAGATACGCATCCTTGACCGGTCCTTATGAGGTTGTTGAGCTTCAGGGATTGGGAAGTGATCTTAAGAGCAGCATTTGAGTCCTCTAAAACAAATAATGTTTTTCCAAGATTTCAGCCCAGTGGTCATACATAAAAGAATTTGATGAGATCAAGTGGCAGCTCCAGGCAAAAAATCTCAGGTTCTCCATGGTTTACCCGGTGATATTTCGGATGGAGGTGCCAGAAGGTATCCAGCAGTTTTTCAGGACAAAGCAAAAGGCAGAAGCATTTGTTCATGGACTTTAAGAAGAAAAATGTCTTTGGAAGAGAACTTTATGAATTTTGTATTTTTGTGGATTAAGTAAAGATATATTTTTTATGTCATCTAATATTTATTAGGCAATGTTAATCTTTTTTATTGATACTTTGTGGAAAGCTTGGGGAAATGTTGAGTGTTGAATAAAGTAACAGCAGGGTTTAGACTCTGGTCTAAGTGGGGGTAATGGCGTCAGGAGGAAAATTTGTTTTAAAGATGGTGCTTTAGGATGGGGTTCTTCTTCATTCCTGGAGAATTCTGTGAGCTTTTTTGTGGGCCTCTGGAGTTTCTTGTTTATGTCACTGTCAGAGCAGGAGCTTTGCACTTTTTTTCCAAAAGGGAAGAGATCACAAGATTGTTTAATTATTTATTGTGACTGTATTACTGTGCAATATTTGTCTATAAATCAATATGGATAAGACTTTAAAGTTTATGAGTTTTAACATTAATGGTTTAAATGGATCAGTCAAGAGAAAGAAGGTTTTGGCTCATTTGTAACAGTTGAAAGCAGATGTGGTCTTTTCACAATGAACGCATCTTACTAAAGTAGAACATGACAAGTTAAAAAGAGGATGGGTGGGGCAGGTTATCTCTTCATCATTCAATTCTAAACCAAGAGTGGTTGCAATTTTAATAAATAAAAATGTTCCGGTTATTGTAGAGAATATATCAAAAGCCCAAGCGGGTAGATACATGATGGTACATTGTAAGATTTTATTCAGAATTATGAATATTTATGTGCAAAACTACGATGATGAAGTCTTTATGAAGGATATAATTTTGAAAGTTGCTGAGACGAAACAAAATATTTTGATAGGAGATTTTAATTTCTGTCTAGATCCAATATTGGATAAACCTGTAAGAATAGTAACTCGAGCTAAGGCTGCTAAAATGACATTATCTTATATGAAGGATCTAAATTTGATTGATATTTGGAGGCAGCTTAACCCAATGGAGAGAGACTATTCTTTCTACTCACTTACAAGAATCTATTTATTTTTATTGTCGGCTGAACTAAAAGATAGAGTGATGAAATCAGAATATTTATTGAGGCTACTTTCTGATCACTCATCACTTATGCTGACTATTTCAATAATGGAGAAACAGGAAGGTGTTTACAGATAGAGTTTGAACCCTATAATATTAAAAAGGGAGGATTTTAAACAATTTATTAAGCGACAAATAGAAATCTTTTGTGAAACAAGTTTGGGATCAACGGATAACAGCTTTTTAATATGGGATATAATGAAGGTTTTTTTGAGAGGTCAGATTATTTAATTTCCGAAAAATGTGAAGAAGGAATATAATGCAGAATTAAATAATATGTAAAGAGAGATATTGGAATTTAAAAAAAAGAATATCAGAGAACAGATGAACAGGATAAATATAGAAAAATGGAAAACAAAAAAATACATTATTCCTTACAAACATAAAGAGTGGAGAAAACAATTCTTAAGACGAGACAGAAATATTATGAACTGGGGAATGGGCTCATAAGGTGCTGGCATGGCAATTAAAGACAGAAGTGTCAGCAAGGGCAATAAGTACAATACAAAAGGAAAATAATGTAGTTACATATAATCAGAAATAAATAAATTATGCTTTTGGCAATATTACACGAGGCTTTATAAATCAGATATACCAGGGGATGAAAATGAAATACATCAGTTCTTAGAAGGGGTTGAACTTCCTAGATTGAAAAAATTATCTGGATGTCGCTTTTACAAGGGAAAATATTGAGAAAGGATCTAGATCGGGGGGATTCCTAAAGGGTAGATATTTAGTGAATAATCTAACTAGACTGTTTAATATAATTCACATGACAAAATCAGGGCCTAATCCAAGCACAACAGTTTCTCTGGATGCAGAAAAGGCATTCAACAGATTAGAATGGCCATTTTTGTTTAAAACATTGGAGACATTATATATAGAAAAGGGAATTATTAATTGGATTAAGGCATCATATTACAGTCCAAAGGCAAAGATAATTACAAATAGTCAAATGTCAACAGTATTCCTTTTGAGTAGATCCAGTGGGTAAGGATATCCATCATTGTTTATAATGGCAATTGAACCTCTGGCTGAAATTATTAGAAGAGATCCTGAGATTAAGGGCTTCATGGTCAGACAAGATGAGCATAAAATTAGTTTATTTGCAGATAATATATTACTACATTTGTCAAATCTAGAAGGGTCCTTAGAAAAGTTACAGGAGACTCTCAGGAAATATGGTAGAGTATCTGGTTAAAAGGTTAATATGGACAAAAGTGAACTAATGCCTTTAACAAATCATGATTACAAAAGATATAAAAGAGGCAGTAGGTTTAAATGGGAATCAGATGGGATTAAACATTTGGAAGTAGTAACAGACAACAATTTACAAAATCTGTATAAGTTTAAATATGCTCCTCTGCTTAGTAAAATAGAACAGGACTAACAAAAATGGAAGGATATGCCAATAACACTAATAGGAAGAGTGAGTTGTGTCAAGATTAAAGTGATGCCAAGACTTCAATACTTGTTCCAATCATTACCTATAGGTTCACCTAAAAAAAATTTCAAATTGTTAGACAATCAAGAAAGACATTTCCTATGGAATAACAAAGTGCCCAGAATTGCGTTGGAAAAACTAACTTGGGATTATAAATTAAGAGGTCTAAGACTTCCAGTCTTTAAAAAATATTTTCTGGCTGCACAAGCAAGATTTTTAGCAGCTTTTTTTGAAGGGAATTCACCAAACTGGTGAAAAGAATGTGGCTATTGAATGAAGTAACAGCTTAAGATTTTATTTATAAACAGAGCATTAAATCAATAAAAAGGAAGACAAGTAACCCTATCTTGGTACATTTGGTGAAAATATGGCAGGAAATTAATGAATGTATCAGGAAAAATGTGCGTATTTCACTAGGAGTTCCGTTATGTAATAATGTATTATTAACTATGAATATGGGTAACACAATTCTAAACATATGGTCACAAAAGGGTATATGTTGTATAGTGGACTGTTATAAAGATGGTGTTTTGATGTCATTTGAACAAATGAACAGACCCCAGTGGAATATTTCTATGTTTTCTTCAACTGAGCTTTCTTGAGGGAACGATAGGAACAGACATCGACGCCTCCAGGAGTTAGTGAAATGGAACGATCCCTTTGGATGGGTAATATGCCCAAATTTATTACCAGAATGTATTTTACTCTTCAGTTAGAAAGTGCTAAACCTGGTCTGCAGAGATCAAGAGAAAGTGGGAGTCCAACTTAGGTGTTGCAATATCAGAACAATCCTGGTCTGAATGGTGGGTGGATAGTGTAATTTCAGTTATTAACACGAGATATGGATTGGTTCAATAGAGTTTTTTTTACATCTGCTGTATCTCACTCCACAGAAGGTGCACAAATCTAAGCCAGAAATACAAGAATCGTGTTTTAGGTGTGAAATAGAGGAAGGAACATTAACGGTCATTTGTGAAGGTTGAGACCTTTTTGGCAAGAAATTTCTGAATTACAAGGGTGACCTTCCCAGATGATCCAGAACTTTATTTGTTAGGTGATTTTATAAATTTTTCTTTGTTAAAATTGCACTAGCAGTGGCCAAAAAGTGTATTGCGATAACATGGAAGTCAGACTCTCCAGTTACCTTGGCGAGGTGGATAGCAGAGATGGATAATTGTATACCAATGGAAAAAATAATATACAATTTAAGGAACAAGTATGATACAATTCCTAAAATATGGTGATCATATTTGAACTATGTTGGTGCCTAACTTTAATAATGCTGCTAAATTCAAAAGTGATCTCTCCCTGAATCTTGAGGTTAATTTAAACTGTGAGCTCTGACGGTGTACAAAAAGATATTTAATAAAGGGGGGGAGGGAACAGAAGGGGGTAGTTAGGGTTTATGCCTATGTGTATTTTTATTGAAATTTTATATTTGTTTTTATGAAAAATAAAAAATAAAGTATTTAACAAAAAAAGATAACAATGGCCCTGGAGAATATTGTAGAATAGAGTGACCTTAGGGTACAACTACATAGTTCTCATAAACTGGGAATACTATTTGACTGGCTTTTGAAGATGATGTTTGGCATTCTTGCTTTCATTAGTCAGAGTATTGAGTCCATGAGTTGGGACATCATGTTATAACTGTACTAGATATTGATGACATTATACTTGTATGCAGTTCTGATCAAAGGTTGCAATTCATCTGGGAAGGGTTCAGAAAATATTCACAAGGATATTACTCAGAGGAGTATTGAGAGATTAGATAGTGGAGGTTTTATCCCTGGAACAAAGGAGGTTGAGTGGATATTTAGAGGGGCATAGATAAAATGAATAGCCACATTTTGTCCCAGGTTAGGGGAGTCAAAATCTAGGGGTAGGGGCATGGATTTAAGGTGAGAGGGGAATGATTTAAATGAGACCTGAGGGGCAGTATTTTAACACAAGGTGGTGGGTATATGGAATGAGTTGCCAGAAGTAGGGGAAAGGACAATGTTTAAAAGACATTTAGACAGGTACATGGGTTGGAAAGGTTCAGAGGGATATGGTCCAAGTGCCTACGAATAGGACAAGCTCCAGTAGGCAACAGTTGTGATGGATGATTTGAGTTAAAGGGCCTGTGTCTGCACTGTATAGCTCTGTGACTAATCCAGGAAGGTTTATGATGGAAATTGACACTGAAAAGTCCCCCTGGAGATTGCTGCCTTGGTGGTCTACAAGAAGGTTCAGGAAAATCTGACGGTTCCGCTATTCATTTGCAGACCTATTTTTATCTTCTTGCTGCAACATTTTTTGCGTGCCCCTCTCACTGAACTGGGCCTCCATCTATTTTCTTGTTGACGTGTGTCCATAATACAGAAATATTCTTAAATTCCATTTGGCAATCTCACCCAGAGACCTTGGGCTGAATCTGAACTTTGGGTCTGGGTGACCAGGAATTCCATACGGAGGCCACAGCATTTAAAAACCAAAGTGTATTGTCCAGACCTGTGCAATGTACTTTGGTTTTTTAAATGCTGGTACACCACCAACCTTTCTTACTGAAGAAAATGGGCAAATAGTGGTCAAGGGAAAGCTCTCAAATAAATTAAAGGCCCATGAACAATCCCCAAAGATGGTTCCCTGTACACCTTTTCTGGGTTTTTTGTAATTTAATTTACTTTAACCTGTTTAATTCCCCTTCTGATTTGGATACTATTTTAATGCTATAATTGGCCCTGGGAAAGGTTCTTTGCAGTGCAATTAATGTGCGATGCACAGAGCAAGTCAATGTGGTCCTCAGGTGAAATGAGCAGACAGGCTAATAACTAGACCTAAGCACTGATTTCACATTGTAATTGTGATTTTATACATCTGCAATACGTTGACTTCTTTTCTTGTGAAGTTAAATTTGAATAGTAAAATTAATTGGATTGAAGGAATTTCTACCATTGAGGCAAAGAAACTTAGAACTGCAAAACTGAGGTTCTGCAGTACCATCAATGTTTAAGAGACAGCTAAGTCTGCTCAAGGGCAGTTTTCTTCCTCCACTGGTTGATTGCATTATCACATTGAGAAGTGGCAAATAACTAGGATTACAGTTCCATGATTCCCTGCATCAACCCAGCCAAGAGAAATGGTCCCATTGGTTAGCATGACGTAGGATGGTGGCTGGAGGTGTGATGGGGCAGGAGGTGGGTTGATGGTGAATGGATGTAATGGAGGAAGAGATGTTGGAGGTGTAGCAGGAAATAAATGGAGAGCATATGTGTCGTGGGCCTATTTTCTGCATCTGTCTTCACTGTGGAGGACACCGCCAATATATCTGCAATTGGGCTAATTTCAAATAAAATGGAGGAACTTGTAAAGAAAAAAAAAATCGCAATCACAAGGGATAGAGAACCTCACTTGACTAATGGCAGACACATCGCTGGGACCCACTGACTGCACCTAAGGGAAGTGGCTACAGAGAAAATGGGCTCATCAGTTAAAACTTTTCAAAATTCACTAAATTCAACAAAGAGCTACTATGGGTGTTTTCATGCTGGGCATCTACTTCGAGGCAGGCTGCAGAGGTGGATAAAAATTTTAAACTTACCTGTTCGTGAGGACTGCTTTTATGTAGTGCAGTGCCTCAATGCGTCATCCAGAGCCATTGTAGGCAGGGCGACTGTTGCTATGGCGCTGCTGTCATAAATACGTGGCAGACCAATGGCCATCTTCCTTACCCATAATCCCTCACACAATTGGAACTGCTGTGCATTCCCAGAGAGGTTCCAGCTGTATGAGGGATTATGGGTAGGGAGGACCGCCATTGCTCTGTTGCGTATTAAGCTGACGAGTGGCCCAGTGATATGCCGGAGTGGCTGGTGAAGCTGTCACAGCCCACACCAGCTGCCTCTGCCCTGACAGCTCTTGCTGGCCGCCCCTGCCCTGAGGGGTTCATGGAGGGAGAGTGAGATGGGTCGTGGGCAGACGACATCTCTGCGATGTCATCAGCCTGTCCCTAGCCAGCAGCAGTACATTTATTCAGGGTGGCAGAGCGCAGTGCTCCGCTGCTGACCCTTCACCCAAGAGGGATTGCATTTGGTGCCTTGGAGCTGGCCAGGGAGCATTCATGGAGGTAAGTCTCCCAACGTAAAGGCAGAGAATCTTTGCGTTTAAACTCAGGCTTTTTGACTGTATGAAAGGGCCTTGTGACCCCTTTCTTCACAAGGATAGACAGAAAGTGGGAACTAAAGGCCATTTAGTTTAACACCTATTCTTGGATAGATGCTAGAGTCAATAATGAAAGTGTAAGTAACTGATCATTTAGGAAAGCTGAATAAAATCAAACCGTCAACATTTTTATGGAAGTAAGATCACATTTGACAAGTTTATTTGAATACTTTGAAGATGTGACAGGAAAAGTTACTGGAAAGAAACCTGCAGATTTCTAAGAGATATTTATTAAGGTGCTACACAAGACGCTGGTACATGTTAATGGAGACTGCTAGCATAGATTAAAATCTGACTGTCACATAGAAAACAAAGAATTGGAAATAACTAAGTGTTTTTCAGGCTGGAAGGATGAAACTAGTGGTGATACCCAAGTGTCGGTACTTGGCCCTCAATTTCTTACTATTTACATGAGTGAAGGAAGCAAAATGTCAGCTTCCCAAATTGCCAATGTTGCAAAATTAGTGGCAGAACATATTCTGATGAAGAAATGATGATACTACAACAGATTGGTTGATTGGGCGGAAACCTGGCAAATGGAGGGAGACGGCCACGACTAAAATTCAGAGGAATCGAAGTGTGGTGCATGAATCACAAAAGGTCAGCAGGCAGATCTAACAAATAGTTACCAAAGCAAATGTGGAGGGGTTAGAGTTTAAAACTCAGGAAGTTTTGTGACAGTTGTTTAGGATGTTGGTGACCCACACGTAATCTTTGACCCCTTACCTACAAAGGATACAGTAGCTTTTGAGGCAATGCAGAGGAGATTCATCATATTAATTCCTGGGATTAGAAACTTGTTTTAGCAAAAGAAGCAAGGCACTTTGGGTTTATATAGCTTGGAGTTTAGAAGAATGAAGCATGACCTTATTCAAACATATATCCTGGAAGGGTGGGGGGGGGGCTTGACAGGGTAAATGTTGAGCTTTTTTCACTAGTGGGAGTGTCACAAACTAGGATATGTAGCTACAAAATAAGGGATGATTTAACTTGAACAGAAGGGTGTAAAATTTCTTCTCTTCGAAAGTCGTGAATCTTTGGAATTCGCTGCTCCTGAGGGTGATGGAAGCCTGATCAATATAAATATTTGAAAGATTGAGGCATTGAAGGTTATGGGGAACTAGAACAGAAGAGGAGTTGAAGTCAACATAGATCAGAAAGGTGGAATATGATTGAGGGGCACTTGCTCACAGTATTCTTGATAAAAAGGAATGTCACCTCCTCCCAGGATATCCCAACTTAACTTACAGTGAAATACTCTGCTGTGAAATAAACATTGTGATGTACAATGTTTGGCAACCAATGTGGGCTTACAGAAATAGGAAAGAGGCAGAAAATCTGTTTCTGTGACATTGGCTGAGGGCCCAATAATGGCTAGAACTCTGGGGAGAACTGTCCTCTTTTCTTTTAAAATGCTACATGTGTCCGAGACAAGGCCTTATTCTAAAAGTGTTCTCATTCCTTCCATACCCCAAGTGAACCATAGAATGTTACACTGCAGAAAATAAGCCATTTGGCCCTTCTACTCTGGGCTGACCATCACTTCGCTAGTCCCACTAAACTGCTCCCATTCCATAACCCTCCAGACCTCTCCCATCCTTGTATCTATCCAATTTATTCTTAAAAAACAAGATCGAGCCCACATTCCTCACATCAAATGGCAGCTCACACCACTCTCCAAGTGATGAATTTTTCCCCTAATTTTCCCCATATACCTTTCTCCTTTCAGCTTAAGACTATGACCTTTCATATTTATCTCCCCTAATCTAAGTAGAAAAAGCCAACTTGCATCCACTGACTATACCTCTCATAATCTTGTAAACCTCTACCAAATCTCCCCTCATTCTTCTTTGCTCCAAGGAATAAAGTACTATCTTGTTTAATAGTTCCCTGTAACTCAATTCCTGAAGTCCCAGCCACATCCTAGTAAATCTTCTCTGCTCTCTTTCAATCTTATTGACTTCCTTCCTGTAGTTAGGTGACCAGAACTGCACACAATACTCCAAATTTGGCCTCACCAATGTCTTAAACAACTTCAACATAACATCCCAACTCCTACACTCAATACTTTGATTTATAAAGGCTAAGATACCAAAAGGTTTCTTTACAACCCTGTCCACCTGCAACACCACCTTCAGGGAATTATATATCTATATTTCAAGATCTCTCTGCTCCTCCGCACTCCTCAGTGTGTTTGGCCTACCTTGGTTTGCCCTTCCAAAAATGCAACACCTCACTCTTGTCTGCATTAAATTCCATCTGCCATTTTTTGGCCACGTTGGTCCAGATCCCTCTGCAAGCTTTGAAAATCTTCCTTGCTATCAACAACATCTCCTATCTTTGTGTGATCAGCCAACCTACTGATCCAATTTACCATGTTATCATCCAGATCATTGATATAGACAACAAACAACAATGGTCCCAACGCAGATCCCTGAGGCACACCACTAGTCATAGGCCTCCAGTCTGAGAAACAACCATCCACTACCACTCAGTTTTCTCCCATACAGCCAATTTTGAATCCAATTTACAAGTTCTCCATGGATACCTAGTGTCCTAACCTCTTGAATTAACCTCCCTTGTGGGATCTTGTCAAAGGCTTTACTAAACTCCATGCAGACAACATCCACAGCCTTTCCTTCATCTATCTTCTTGGTAACCTCCTCAAAAAACTTTACAAGGTATGTTAAACACGACCTACCACACACAAAGCCATGCTGACTGTCCTTAATTAGCCCATGGCTGTCAAATACCTATATATACTATCTCTCAGAACTCCTTCCAATAATTTACCTACTACTGACGTCAGGCTCACTGGCCTAGAATTACCTGGTTTATTTTTGGAGCTTTTTTTAAAAGAAGTTATATGAAAATATTTGGTAAACCTAATGGGACTGGGAGATGGAAAGTGCCTTTCCAGTTCTGAATCATTGCCTATCCACAGGGACAATAATTCACAAATAGAGGGAGATTAATGCTCCCCACTGGAGGCAAAGTGGAAAAAGAGGGTGGCTAGTATGGACAAACAGCAGGTCAGCAACAATGAAAAATTTCTGATTTAGTATTCTCAACCTGCTTCATTGACAACAAAGAACAATCCACGTCAGTAGAATTTGTAAAAAGGGTCAGGTCAAATGAGCTCAAGATGGACTTAAAAGTGACGATTGAGGAGTGGAATACCACATATTTCCAGTAGGAAATCTCACTTTTGAAAAATGCACAGCCGCTCCTGCTAATTTTAACCGTTTGCCCAGAGATAAGAGTTAGCTTGGTGTGGAGACAGAAACTATTTATATCTCGACTAAAATAAGATTCCCATGATGAATTTACAACATGAATTAGCCCTGGGGTTAGGGGAAAAGGAGGGGGTGGCGTATAGTTTTCTAAAACTGTTCAAGGACTCTCTAACCCTTTGTGCGCTGTGCATTACACATAATCATATTCTCCCTAAGTTTCCCCAAGGTATTCTACAGGGGCATATCACTCCAGCAATGACAAATGATCGCATGCACCAAGTGAAGAGATCCCTCAGACTCACATCGCCTACTGATTTCCAGCACCATAAAGAACCCACATCTCCTACTGATTTCCAGTGCCCTAAAGAACCCACATCGCCTACTGATTTCCAGCACCATAAAGAACCCACATCTCCTACTGATTTCCAGCACCATAAAGAACCCACATCTCCTACTGATTTCCAGCACCATAAAGAACCCACATCTCCTACTGATTTCCAGTGTCATAAAGAACCTACATCTCCTACTGATTTCCAGTGCCATAAAGAGCCCACATCTCCTACTGATTTCCAGTGCCATAAAGAACCTACATCTCCTACTGATTTCCAGTGCCATAAAGAGCCCACATCTCCTACTGATTTCCAGTGCCATAAAGAACCTACATCTCCTACTGATTTCCAGTGCCATAAAGAGCCCACATCTCCTACTGATTTCCAGTGCCATAAAGAACCTACATCTCCTACTGATTTCCAGTGCCATAAAGAACCTACATCTCCTACTGATTTCCAGTGCCATAAAGAGCCCACATCTCCTACTGATTTCCAGTGCCATAAAGAACCTACATCTCCTACTGATTTCCAGTGCCATAAAGAACCTACATCTCCTACTGATTTCCAGTGCCATAAAGAGCCCACATCTCCTACTGATTTCCAGTGCCATAGAGAACCCACATCTCCTACTGATTTCCAGCACCATAAAGAGCTGAGACATTTGCAAAATTCATGGCGCACAAGATGGCCATTTGTTCTATCAAATCCATGCTGATCTAAATAGAGGTAATTCTTCTTGCCATCTTTTGCCTTGAGACTCCCAGCATATCATGTCCTCTTTGAAGTATTTTGCAAATGTGACCAGTGTTTCTGCGTTCACCACTTTTGATATTTAATTCCAGTTGGGTGGAGGGTGTTTGGGATTCAAAGCCTCTCCAATATTTCTATCTATTAACCAAAATCAATGTTCCCTAGTTATAAGCCTCTCTGCTAAGGGTTATATCCTTGTTTACCCTGGTGGCCCTCATATATTTATGCACAATTAAATCTCCCTTCATATTCTTCTTTTCCAAATGAGATAGCCCAAGCCTTTCTCATCTCTCCTCATAACTATTATTCTCCAGCTTTGACAACTTCCATGTAAGCCTTCCCTGCTGCCTTCTCTAAATGGGGACATTCAAAAGATTCCTAGATACGCACAAGAATGTAAGAAATATAGAGGGTTATGGACAAGGTAGGGAAGGATTAGATTGTTGTGGAACATTTTTATTTAGGTCAGCATAACATTGTGGGCTGGAGGGCCTGCATAATGCTGTAACATTCTATATTCATTTGTAGGATCTTGGTTTTGTTGTGTTTCCCACTTTACAATTGCAACCATTTCAAAAACTCCTTGATTGTAAATCATTTTCATGATATCTTAAGGTTGTGAAATGTACTAAATGAATTTATACCTTTTTTAAAAAATGAGCTACATTTTGACACACTATTGAAGGTGACAATTATAATCTGTTGCACTGCTTTGAAATTTACCATCATTAAACTTTTGCCCAGTTCCCAAAGTTGGCTCAATATATTGTTCTGGACTATTTTCAGTTCTGCGATATTGACAGCAATCATCTTCCGGAAAACACCCTCTGCCAGTCAGCATGAGATGATGAAGCTTACAATAATTTTACTGGTGAGGAATCTGACATGAGGAATGGTAAACTTTATGGATCTCACTACAACCTCTCCCTCTAGTCTCTACTTTTACATTCTCTTTAATGTTTGCTAATGGATACCCCCCTTAATAATTGGGATCAGTCTTCCTACCATTCTGTAATACTAACAATGTCACATAGTGACGAAGGCTGCAACTTTAAGTGAAGACCAATTATTAACCATCTATAAAGGGCAAGAGATACATGGACATAAATACAGACATGAATGAGCAAGTAGATTCCTGTGCTGGACATGATGACATTTGGAAAGGTAGTGGAATGCAGGTGTACCAGTAGAGGAGTTTGGTGCATGGAAATTGTTTGACGTTTCTTGCACTACACCATTGACTAGTCACTACGCCTTGGCTGTGAGGTTTTGCTGACTGACTATTATGAGAAGGCTATAGGACTGCAGGTTCTGCCTCTCAATGCAATGGTACCGGTAATTCAAATAAATCTTAGCACTTGCTGCATTTGCTACCAAGGCAGCTCAATGTGGTGACCTCAGCACTACAGGGGCAGTTCCTAAAATAACTCACTAAATGAGAAGAGAGGGAGAGAGAATGATCAACATCTTTGTGGCTCTTCCTGGGAGGCATTTCTAGTCCTGCTTTTTAAGGTCACTATTTTTACACTTTTGTTTAAAGCCTGCAGCATTTCCCCAGGGACAGCAGACAGCATTGCAAATATGGAAAGGCTTAGAAAGTCATTGCAAAAGTGACTTGCAAAAATTTGTGCAACGCATTGATGGCGAAAGGAATGAAAAGCTAGGAACAGCCCTTTAGGGAATGGCTCATTTCTCCCCAGAATGTATCTACCAAGTACATTTATGTAACATAGAAAGATTTTTAAAAAGCTGTTTGTATAGGACTGGATCAGCAGCTGGATAAAGGCATCTTTGAATGGCTTTATTGCAGAGGGGCTGTGATTGCCCACAGAATACAGATAGTTTGGTAGGTATTACAGGGGATCAACTTATATGTCTATATGTAGATACATATTTGGAAAGATATGCAATTGAGCTATTTGGAGAGTAAATTATATATATATATATATATATATATATATATATAAATATATATATATTTTACCAGGATGTTGTCTGGTTTGGAGAACATGTCTTATGAGGCAAGATTAACAGGCTTTTCTCTTTGAAATGATAAAGGATAAGAGGGGACAATAGAAGTCTACAAGATTATGACAGACGTAGATTGGTGAACAATCAGAACCCTTTTCCCGGGCTGAGAGTAGCAAACACCTGAGGACATCTGTACAAGGCGAGGGGAGGAAAGTTTAGGGGAGACATCAGGGGAAAGTTTATTTTATTACACAGAGAGTCAGGGGTGCCTGGAATGCGTTGACAAGGATGGTAGTGGAGGCTGGTACAATAGGGACATTCAAACAAGAACATGGGTGCAGGGTTATGAATGTAAGGTAAGGAAGGTTTAGTTTATTAGGTTTATATAGGTGGGCATATCATCAAGGGGTGAATGGCCTGTGCAGTGCTGTAATGTTCTATGGTAAAACAATACAGCACAGTACAGGCCCTTCAGCCCTCAATGTTGTGCCAACCAATATATTCCTTCCTAAAAAAATACTAAACCCTCCCTACCCCATAACCCTCCATTTTTCTTTCATCCATGTGTCTGTCTGATCTAGAGGAATTATGGAAAAGTAACAGAAATTGAGATATATAAATAAGTTGATCTAAAGTAAGATAGAGGTTGTTATGAGTAAATAAAGGTAGATAATAGGTATGTAAATATACGGAAATACAGACATGCGCTTGGAAGTAAATAGGAATAGTTGACTGACAAGGAACCAAATTAATAGGCAGAATAGATCAATGAAAATGAGGAGGGTAGAGAAAATGGATAATAGATACATAAAGTTAATAAAATAACATTGATGGGAAAGAATTCTAAAGATAAATGACTGCATAAATAATGAGGAATAATACCTAGTGACCTAATTCCACTGGATGCAATTTATTCAACTTCATGCCAACTGAAGCAGTTCTCCTAATGATGCATAACCATTTACTGACTAAACCAATACCCATTACACTATTGACCATGGGTTCTAGGAAAGGTGGGGGGAAATGATAAAATCAAAAATTTTCATTTATAACAAACCTTTCATCATTTAGGCCTTTTCAAAATGGCTTACAGCCTATGGTGTGCACTCAAAGTTTAGTCATGGTTCTAACACAGTCAATATGCAACAGGCAGCTCCCTCAAACAGACATGTGATAATGGTCAGTAATCTGTTTTAGTGATGTTGATTAAGATTGCAAAATCACAATAAAATGGAACAGAAGCAGGCCATTTGGCCCATTGAGTTTGCTCCGTGAAACTTCCTTGAGCTAAACTGTTCTCAGATCTAGTTCCAAGTTCCAGCCTTGTCCCCATATCCCTTGATAACCGACTAATTAGATACCTATCAATTTCCTCTTTAAATTCCCCCAAAGATCCTGCCTCCAAAGCTGCATGTGTGGAAACGAATTCCACAAATCCACGACCCTCTGGCTAAAGAAATTTCTCCTCATCTCTGTTGTCAATTGGTACTTTTTAATTCTAAGACTGTGCCCTCTTGTCCTGGAGTCACCCAACAGGGGAAACATCTTATTCACATCTACTCTGTCCAATCCATTCATTATGCGAAATGTGTTATGAGATCCCCTCTCATTCATCTATATTCTAATGAATAGAGTCCAAGAGCCGCTAAGTGTTTCTCATATGTTAGCCTTCTTATTCCTGGAATCATTCTGGTAAACCTCCTCTATACCCAATCCAATCTTGCTATATCGTTTCTAAGATATGGGGCCCAAAACTGCACACAGCACTCCAATGAGATCTCACCAGTGCCCCATAGAAATAAGGAATAAATATCAGCCTGGACACCAGGGAGAATATTTCACTTTTTTGTCTGGAGGACAAATGGGGGCATAGTTCAATTTTCCATCTGAGGGGCAATACCTCCCATAGAATAGGACTATGTCTCTGTCGGAGATTTAGTATTCTTGGAACTTGACTTGGATGTCTCAATCTTGTAGTATTTGGGCCCTTGAAATATATAGATGGGCCCCAGCATGGAGCCGCACCAAAACTGTCAAATTTAAATTCCTGAGCTGTCCAAACCTGGAAGAGATTTCATCAGTTAAGATTCATAAGATTACAAGACATATAACCAGAAATAGGCTATTCAGCCCATCGAGTCTGCCCCACCACTTATCCATTTTCCCACTCAGCCCCACTGCCTGGCCTTTTCCCCATAACCTTTGATGCCCTGACTAATCGAGAACCTATCAATCTCTGCTTTAAATATACCCAATGACTTTACCTCCATAATTGCTTGACGCAACAAATTCTGCCCTCTGGCTGAAGAAATTCTACCACATCTCTTTTCTACGTGGACACCTTAAAATCCTGAAGTCGTGTTCTCTGGTGAAGACTTTCCCACCAAGGGAAACAACCTTTCAATATCTACAATGTCCCCACCTTTCAATATTCAAAATGCTAATAAATGTCAACAAATACGGGCCAAGAGCTGTCAAGCATGTCTCATATAACACTTTCATTCCCAGAATCATCCTGGTGTATCTCCTTTGTACCCTCTCCAATGACAGCACATCCTTTCTTAAATGAGGAGCCCAAAACTGCTTACAATACTCCATGAGATGAATACTTATCAGTGCCCTATAGACCCTGAGCATCCCATAATTGCTCTTATATTCTATTCTTCTCAAAATGAATTGTTCACCAATTCATAGTTTTACAACATAGAAGCAGGCCCAAATCTTCCACGCTGGCTAAGTTGTCCACCTGAGCTAGTCCCATTTGCCTGTATTTTGCCATTATCCCTCTAAATCAGTGGTTTTCAAACTGTACCCCTAAACTCACATTCCACCATAGGCAATCCCTATGCCATAAGTGATCTGTGATTAGTAAGGGATTGCTTAAGGTGGTATGTGAGTAGAAATAAAAAGTTTGAAAACCACTGTTTTAATTGCAACTAATTGACTCGTTATGTGCATGGTTTCATAACTCCAAAGGAAATGGGCCAATGACAACTTTTCTCAAGCAAAATATTTCAATAACAATTGGGTCTAATGCAGTGGTTCTCAACCTTCCCCCTCACATATCACCTTAAGCAATCTGTTACTAATTACACAGCGCTTATGGCATAGGAATTGCTTAAGGTGGAATGTGAGTTTAGAGAGGCAGTTTGAAAACCACTGATCTAAACCTTTCCTATCCATGAACTTGTCCAAATATCTTTTAAACATTGTAAATGTACCGGCCTCTGCCATCTTCTCTGGCAGCACATTGTAATATACACCCATCCTCTGCGTGAAAACATTATCCCTCAGGTGCCCTTTAAATCTTATACCTATGCCCTCTGGTGCTAGACTCGCCTACTATGGAAAAAGGTGCATCTATCTATTGTCCTTCATGAATTTATACACCTTTGTAAAGCTACATCTTAGCATTCTTCACTCTAGGGAAACAGTCTTAGCTTGTGCAGTCTCCCCTTCTAACTCAATTTCGCCAGTCCTTACAAAATTATTTTCCTACACCATCTCTAGCTTAATCAAATCCTTCCTATAGTATAGTAGCCAGAACAGCACACAATATTCCTAGTGTGGTCGCAATACATTTTGTAATAACTGTAACACAGCATCCTTGCTCCTATACGCAAGCATCACAACCTTGTCTACCTGTGCCACTACTTTTAGGGAATTAAGTACTTGTGCTCTATTCTAAAACATGTTCCAGGGCCCCTGTCATTTATTGTGTATGTCATGGCCTGGTTTAACTTACCAAATAATTTGTCTGAATTAAATTCTGCCTGACCCCTCTTTTTGTCCACATTCCAAATTGATCAAGATCCTGTTGTAACCTTAGAAAACTTTTTAAACTGTCCCTCATCCCACTAATTTTGGTGTCACCCACAAACTTAATAATCATGCCATCTACAAACCATTAATACGTATGATAAACAATTGACCCACCTCCAATCTCCAATCATACTGTCTATGGGTGATCTGAATAACAACACTCACCATCATCTTTTGAATCCTTGCACCAAACCAATTTTGCAACATTTGGCTAGCTCAATCTGGATCCCATGTGATCTCACTTTCTGGATGAGCCTACCATGCACACCTTATCAAAAGCATTCCTGAAGTCCATGTCGACCACATCCACCACCCTGGCCTCATCACCCATTGTGGTAAAAAAAATAAAATTCATAAGATACTGTTTCCCACTCACAAAGCCATGTTGAGTATCCCTAATCAGTCTTTGTCTTCCCAAATGAAGCCAGATCCTGGCTCTCAGAATCCCCTCCAGTAACTCTCCCACCACTGATGTTAAGGACCTGGTTGGTCCTTGTAGTCTTATTAAATAATCTATTGTAACTAGCTATGACTAAGAAAGAAGCAATAATATTTGACAGGCCCCAAGCTATTTCTTCCCTAGCTTCCCATAATCTCCCACGACCGCTCCGTAAATGGTTATATGGTTATGGTTATATGATACTCTTGATCAGGCCCTGGAGATTTACCCACCTTTATGGCTATCTTGACTGTCGACATTTACTCATTGACAATAAAAATGTTTTGGGTCATTGTTGTTCTTTTCTCTGAATTCCATAGAGTCAAGGGCCTTCTCTATTAATAAATGAAGATGTAGGTATTCCTTTAAATCCTCACCTATCTTGCTTGGCTCCATGCACACGAACCACACTGAAGAGGACCTATTTTTTCCCTGGTTACCCATTTGCCATTAATATACATAAGGAATCTCTTTGGACTCCCCTTTACCTTATCTACCAAAGCCATCTCATGTCCGTGATTTTCTTCTTGAGTACACTTGTGTCCCTTGTACTTCTCAAGAGTTTTGCTGAACCCCAGCTGCCTATACCTGACATGTGTCTTCTCAATTTTCCTATCTTCTAGAGTTCCTTAATCCTGCCAGCCTTGCCCTTCACTAATAAGAACGTGTTGTCCACAAACTTTCCCAGTCTTACTTTTAAAAGCTTCTTACTTGACAGAGGCCCCTTTACCAGCAACATTCTCTTCTACTCATAGCCATGGACCCATTCGTAATCTTGATAATCACGAAGCTTACATGCAGACTTCGTCACTTATCATTGCCTTTTGAAACATCAAAACTTTATCCTCCTACAGTGAAGAACATATGCAACTGTTTGTGGGGAGGCAATTTATCCTTAATTATATAGTGTGAGACTATCACCACTGACCAAACCTGAAGATTCAGTTACACAGCATTCAGTGTTAAGTGACTGTCAAATCCATGCTAGGGACCAAAAAAGACTATCTAGCTGGGCTTTTCTCTCATGTCTCTCTTGCCTGCTCATCTCAGAGGTGTTCCACCCCCCCCCAACCCCCCCCCCCACCACCTTCTTGTCTTTGATAAGGTATTGACTACCCTTCCTGCATCTTAACACACTTCTTTTGTGTTATTCTCAGTTCTGACAAAGAGGCTTTGATACGAAACATTTGCTCTGTTTGACTTCTGTGTTTCACACTAATCTTACACATGTGGGCTGACTATTATAAATTCCAATATCTTCAGGGGTTTTTTTTAAAATGATTTTTCAATGATCCCTTCCTGATGGTCTCAGGAATTTACTGTGTTAAAAACCCCAAATTCAAATTTCATAACCTCAGCTATTTGTAATTTAAAGTTACTGGGTTCGAGAGTAAATTGGGAATAGAAGGCTGTTGAATTTTCATAGAAAACCAGAGGAAGGGAATCCTTATTTTTTACCTGAACTGTCACAATTCTTATCATTAAACATCCTGGGCAGAAAATCCTATTCACAGTTTTAAACAATAGGGGGTTGAATTGCATTGGTGGTTATGGGTTGTGAAATTGTAAATAGGTTGTGCCTGAATGAATTTACAATGCACACACGCAGTGGGCAGAACAAACATTTCCACATATTATCAGTTTCCTGCTAAGTTCATGTACTCAAGTACTTTCTAATGGCTGCCCTTATCATCCAACATATGGTATCTTCTGGAAATCCTCACCCCTACCTTTAAAAAGAGCTTCAGCGATCTCAACTATTAATAGATGAATTGAAATATTCTAAGCAAGATTCTGATGCACTGATGAAGGGTGGATGTTCCTGTGACAGGTATGGGGGGAATGTGAAGCCAGGGGTCACAAGCTCAGGACGCGGTATGATGTTTAGGACTGAGATATTAAGAAATTCCTTCACTCGGAAAATGGTGAAACTGTAGACTCCTCTTCTGCAGAAGCAGTGGGGCTAATTCTCTCTCTCTATATTTGTTAAATAAGCATCCAGACTCAAAAGTATCAAGGAGTATGATAAGAAAACAGGGAAAAGGTTTTGAGGTAATTGATCAGATATGATCATAATGTAAAGCAGTGCATTCTCGATGGCTGAATATATTTGTCTGTTTTCGAGTATTAATTCCTCTTTCTCTTACATCTGCTCTGCTGTATAATTCTGAATTATGTTTTCAGTTCAGGCATGCATTCCACCTTGAAAGAAACTAAATCTTGTCTAACATAGCATCTTTCATGTAGCTGAACTCAAGTGGTCTCATAATTGTGTTAGCAATCAAAATCTGACCGAGTGATGCTGATGGGAAATGAATTGGGTAGGTGTAAGGAAACTCTTGGAGAGTTAGAGAAGTTTCAGAAGAGAATTCCAGAGCTTAGGGCTCAGGAAGCTCAAGGTATGGCTAACAGCATGGTGGAACAATTAAAACTGGGTATGCCTCAGAGAGCAGAATCAGAGGTTCTGGAAATTGGGATGGGCAAGGTTTTGCAGGATGAGAATTTTTAAAGCAGAATATTACAGTTCTGCGCTAGTTAAGACATGGGCTGCAGAGCAAGTTTATGGAAGTTCTCTAAGTCTGAAGTTTTGTTTGCCCAAATTAAGCATTTAAACAATTTATTTTTCATATCACATAACATCATTGAAATATTGAGTGCTAGAGTCTTACTGCATGGAAACAAGTCCACAGGCCCAGCTTGTCTATGACAAACAATGTCCTTTAGTCCCATTTGCCCAAATCCCCTTTCATTCACGTAGGAAACACGTTGCCATTATTCATCTTATCCATGCCCCTCATGATTTTATAACCTTCAATATGACCTCCTCTTAACCTCCTACTCTATAAGGAAAACAGGCCTAGTTTTTCCAGTCTCTCATGATTGCTCAACTTCCCCAATCTTTGTAAACTTCCACTGTCCAACTTTACATCCCTCCTATAGCTAGGTGACCAAAACTGCATGTGTGGCCTCATGACATCTTCAACATGACATTCCAACACTTGTATTTAATTCCCCAATGATTTATATTTAATCATTTAACGCTTTTTAACGGTTGGGTGATACTGAAGGACACCTGATTAGTGAATACAAAATTTCATATCACCATGCCTAATTTTTCAGTTCCGTGACTCAGTAGATTTTAATTTTAAATAATCTTACAAAGAAAAAATGAGGTGAAATTTTAAAAGCAGCTCAGAGTGAGTGAGGAAAAATGGGCAAATGTATTATCACACCTGTGGTAATTGTTGTATTAATGAAACAGAGAAAGGGTAGAGATGTGTGATGAAAAGTCTGATATCACAGATGGAGGGACAGAGAAAGAGAGCAGTAGAAAGAGATAGGTAGAAATGGAGGTTTGTTTTCACCTGTGAGACTTTTTAAAAGGAGAGCTGAGCAAAGTGTAGGGGGCTGTGAGAATGCAAGTGTATAGGAGTGAGTGTCTATTGGTTCCTTGGAATGATTAAAAATGCTAAGGAGTGGTTCAAATGGGAGGTGGTAGTGTTAGGCTTGGTGAGAAGAGTGTTTGAAAGATTTGGTAATCGAGGGCTGTAAAGAACTGATACACAAGAGGCAGTGAGACCTGGAGCACATCAGCCATGATCACTTTATTTTTTTCTCTCTCTTTATGGCTCTCCTTAGGAGAGTTGGCTGAAGGGGGGGGGGGGGGGGGGTGGGTCTCTTTTTTTTCTTTCTTTTTTCTTTTATATATATAAAATATATCGTTCATGTTTAGTTTATTGTTATATATGTTACTTATTATCTGTATTTTGAATGAATAAATAAAGTTTTTTAAAAAAAGCCATGATCAGATTGAATGACAGAGCGAGTTTGAGGGGTCTTGTGACCTACTCCTGCTCTTATGTAGTGACAGCAGTGACATTTGGGGAATGGGAAATAGACAGTGAAGGAGTATGGTGTCTGATGCTCACCACGTTGATGGCTACATGAATGTCTGAGAAAAGTGACAGAAAGGCAGGAAGCTCCTGAAGGACTCATTTTCCCCATAAACTGCTCAAGCGTCTCTTAAAATGTATTAAACCTCAGTGTACTGAGGTTCAACAGGAAGCATTAATTCAGGCTGAGAATGTCGCATGACCCATTCTACCAAGTCGAGGCTGATGCTTCAAGGACTGCACTGAAGAAGAGCGGTATTGGAGGCACAGTCTTTGAAAGACCTGATAAAGTGAAACCTTGTTTGCCTTGTCATATGAGTGTAAATGATTCCACAGCACTATGTTGGAGTTCCCCCTAATGGTTAGCTAAAATTAATCCCTGAAAACAGATTATCTAGTCATGATCACTGCTGTTGGTGAGATCTTGCTTGTGTGCAAGCTAGATGCTGTACTGTATATCACTGCACAATAATGTATGTTACAATAATGTATTGTGCATAAAGCACTTCAGAACATCCTGAGGATGTGAAGGGCACTGCCCAAATACAAGTCTCTCATTGACAAAGTTCAATTAGAATAAATTACTGAGACAATAAAAGATTCAAACATTAAGACATCGAATGATGTCTTTAATGTGTTACATAGCAGGTAGTACAGTCTAACACCCCTGCTGGTAAATTCAGTTTGATGTTATCGCAGCTGATAGAATAAAAGACCCAATACTGTGGATGTAATTGGCTGAGCCTCTACTGCCTTTTCCTTTCCTCATTTTATGCACACGTTAAACCCAATGGGATTAAGTTAATTAAATTATTCTCAGTTAAAAGGAGTTGAAATGAAAAACGTTTTCCATTAAGCCACTGACCATTTTTTTAACCTTTTTTCCAATATCATATTAATAAAAAAATTCCCAGTAATTTCAGCCTATATAATTCTAATAATGTGTAATATGAACAGATCTTCACACTAAATTAACACTTGGGTCAATGCTTGTCCTACCCATTTGCAAATGACACTCTTAAAACAATAACCTTTAAATAGAATCAATGCCAGTGTTTCGCTGAATCTGCTGGCAGATTGGAGATTAACCGGGAGACACTGTCAAATATTGATCCGATCTCTTTATAGATCAGTGAGCTTTGGCTGCTGCCTTCCCCCCACCTCACCATTCATAAACACATCAGTTTTCACAGAAATAAAAACCTAGGTCCCGCCACATTATCTTTACACGAAGGCCATGTACATTAGAAATTTCAGAAATTTGCTCCAAGCCATGTGTGATTTGCCAGAAAATGTTTGATTCCATCACTTTTAGTTCTGCTATTCTTTCCACCCCGTTCTCATTTTCCATTTATTTCAGGTCCCTTCTTTAAAATGTAGGGCCTAACTTGCTTTCCCTTGGATGAAATGGTGTTCAAATATGCCGCCAGTTTGTTTCCCGACATAACATCCTACATTTTCCCCACATCTAGATCAATGAATCTCTGTGAGATGCTCCAAGGGATGTGAGACCCAGCTTCAGCCCAAACTCAACATTCCTCCAGCTCAAGAACTGGTTAGGTAAGGGGCAAGTTCATCTTTTGTTAAAAGCAATGCCGTGGAACAGAATAAACAAAAAGTTTCACTCCACTTTGTAAAAGTTTCAAGATTTTAGGGCTTTGGACAGATTACATAGTCTTAACCAATAATAGGTATCTGTAACATTTTTTTTTAAAAAACTATCCCTTTAAATAATGTTGCTTTAAAATGATCCACCTTAGATTATGATACTTGGTAATAAAGCACTCTTACCTGGGCATGAAAACACAGCAAAATGAACTGCAAGCATCTGTCATAGAAATAATGAAAAAATGCACATCAAGATGTAAAATGCAGACCAGTGTCTAATTACTCTATTCAATGACATATATTGAGATTGTTACAGAAATACTAATTCTAAATAATCTTGAAATGAATGAGAAATTCTTACAGATAAATAGACCGAGACCCCAGCGGATGCATAGCTGATGCTGTCCTGTGTTTGCTGTTCTCCGTGACTCCTTACGCCGAAGCTCAGACACACTGGCCCCTTTTTTTTTGTTTGCTGTCCGCCGACAATAATTCGACAGAGGCCCCGGTAAAGGAAAGGGGGTGGGAGAGGGAACCTGCGTCTTTAATGCAGCCGGCAACCCCGAGAGCAGTGGTGGTCTGGACTCTGGGGAGGTTGAGAATTAAATGTTATTTCTTTTAATCCCTTTTCAAGTCGATGCAAGGCTGCAAAAGCGGATGAATAGCTATATATTTATAATGGATGCACTTTGCTGCAATTTTCGAGTCGAATCTCCCCACAGCAAGTGCGCATTTTATTAGGGCTGAGTTGCTCTCAATTGTGGTCTGCAGGCACCAGCGGATGGATCTGCAGGCTCATATTGCCCAGGGTGACGAATGTCAGAGCGAGTCCCGTCTCTTTCAGTAGAAAGTGCTTTTTTGCCGCTGCTCCGAGGTTGAGCCTTTCCCCTTTATTCCATTGCTGCGAGAGGCAAGCCGGTCCCCGGACCGCCAAGGGAAGGCAGGAGGGACTGGAGAAGCGCAGAGGCGGGTGCGTGGGGGAGGTGGACACTGGGCAGATCCACACTCTCTGTCACTTGTTGAATCAAAAGGCTACTGGCTCCCGTGGCGGGTTAATGACTTGTCCTGACTCCAAACTACTGGAAACAGCCCTCAGTAAACACTTGACAAACGCAGGGCAATTGTGGCCCCTCGTTCAAACACTTCAGGCAAGTTATCACAACATTGGCATTCATTAACAGTGTGAAGAGGAGATAGCCTTGAAGTGTGGGACATCTTTTCTGAATCACTAAAATGATGCACTAGCCTAACTCCAACCATTCCATCGTGCTGGTTGTCAACTGACTGCTTTTTAGAAAGGCTTGCACCCATTGTGTCCAGAATGCTTTACAACTAATGTGGTACTTTGGATGTGTGGCCAGCGGGTCATTTGTGCACAGTGAGCTCGCATAAAGTGCAGTGTGATAATAATCACTAGAGAGTTTCAGCAAATTCGGTTGAGTGGAGTCGGTGTTGAGAGAGATGAAAGAAGGTTGATGTCACCATTGTGGAAGCTGAAAAAGCTCTACGGAGAATCCACGCTCTTGTGGGCAAGAAGTCACCATTTCAAATGTGCTTTTTGATGAAGCCAAAGTTTTCAAGTTTGGCTTAGACCTGTTTTGAATATCACTGGTTGAAAAAAAACCTGACCTGGGGAGAAAAGGTATTAGAATGAACAACCCCCACAAATCAGATGGGTAAAATTTACATGGGCACATCCCCAATAATTGTTCCTCAGGCTATCATTCCTATCGGTTCTAATGCCGACCTCTCCTGCCGGAGGTAATGTGGTCATTGAATACAGTTCGGGTTCCCGATAGCTTCAAATCATGGTTACCCTTTCAGAAATGATGGGCAAGCAATGGCCTTTCACCCCTTCAGTTCTGACCATCTTGAATGCAGTCCCTCCACTAAGCTATACTTTCAACTCTCTAGGCCTCTTTCTATTCCTTCAAGAGGCACTCTGAAACCTGTCTTTTGGCTATTTGTTGACCATCCACCCTAACATCACCTTGGACAGCAATGCCAAATCTTCATCGACGATCATGGATTTTTTTTACTGTTACATGCACTACATAAACACAAGTTGTGAAGATGGAAGGTTCTTGGTCATTTAAATGTCATCTAACATTTCCATGAAAGCCTTTAAGGAAACGGAATCAAAGATCTGAATCTAGTCGTGCCAGCCACAGCTTATTAGCAGCATTCTGTCTCCCAGGTTCAAGTCACAATGAAGAGATTTGAACATATAATCAAATGTGACACCACCAGATGCTATTTTTCTGATGAAATATCAAACTTAAGCCCCACCAGCTCTCAAAGTAATGATGAATCCCCTGACATATGAGGAGTAAGGGTTTCCCCATCCTGTGTTTCCTGCTACACTGAGGCACCTGTTTCCACTGGAATGCTGAAGAGAGCTGTAACTCACCACTACGTCTCTCCATTTCTCTGCCATCTCTAAGTTGCCAATCCTACTGGGCTGTACTCCTACTAAAGATCATAAATAGTTCTTAGTGTAAGTTTTCAAGTACAAAAAGGTTGCTAAGCAGAGTATGTGGGTAATGATCACCAACAAAAGAACCAGTGAAGAGCTATGATTTTTGTTTTGGTGAGTTGATGTAATGAGGAATGTGGAAACAGATTTAACATTGGATAAATGTGAATAGGAAATTTAGAGGCCTCACAGACGGAGGAGAATACAATTAATTCAGTTATTTCAAAACTGCAGTATAGACATAATAGCTTGCCTCCTATTGACTGTGTAAATGATTTCAATCATTGCTGAGAAGGCGTTGGGATATTATGGTAAAGTTGAATAAGACATTGGTGAGGCCAAATTTGGATTATTGTGTGCAGTTTTGGTTACCTAACTACAGGAAAGTTATCAGTAAGATAGAAAGAGTGCAGAGGAGATTTGCTCAGACTTCAGCAACTGACTTATAGGGAAAGATTAAATAGGTTTGGGCTTAATTCCCTGGAGTGTAGAAGAATGAGGGGACTTAATAGTGTCATTTAAAATTATGAGGGGGATAGACAGAGAAAATGGAGATAGGCTTTTTCCACTGAGGATATAAACCAGAAGACATGAGTTAAGAGTGAAAGGGGAAAAGTTTAGGGGGGATCTTCTTCACACAGTGAGTGGTGGGAGTGTGGAATGAGCTGCCAGCTGAAGTGGAGAATGTGGGCTCAATTTTAAAATCTAAGAAGAATTTGGACAGGTACATGATGGGAGGGCTATGGTCAATGGGATTAGACAACAAAATTAGTTTGGCACAGACTAGAAAGACTGAAGGGGCCTGTTTCTGTGATTCTATGTAAAAGAATTTGACAGATGTAATAGATAATGGCTTGTGTTGAAATTCACCTTTGAAAGTTGGTTCAGAATGCACTGAATTTCACAAATTGACCACTGAATAGCCAGTTCAAATGTGATTGCAAGGCCCTTGCCACAGTAATGCATAGGATGGTGGGAGTGGGAAGTCATGGTGTGTGAGGTAGGTTAGTTTTTGAAGAGCAGGTGAACTGGTTGAGTTTGAGAACAAAGTGGCACAGTTTTTGTGATCTCTCACAGCCACTGCAAGGCAGCTCCCAGTGACAGTCTAGGTTGTCTCTCTGCCAATACACAACCATGTAAATTCACAAATAAATGCACAGTCATATTTGCCCTTTGCTAATTACTGCCAGACTGTGTGTACTCTTAATTATTATGCAGTAGCTCCTGGTCACACAAAACATTTATGACAAGGTTCATTCCTTTCTTCTTATCAGTTTAAGTAGTATTGAACTAACATCAAACTTTGATAAAGAGGTGAGAGTGTTGAAAAACAATTGCTTGGCCAACAAACAATGAAGAGTAATTGGTTTAAAACATTTCCTTCCAAGTGAAGCAAGACAGCTCCCGGTAAATGATTAAAAACTCTTTTATTATATGTGAGGTGGACGGGATATGTTGATACAGGATGTGTCCTCCACTGACCACCTGCAGTGCTTTGATTTGGGAAGTCCAATCCACATTTATACAAGTCTGCATCCTGTGCCCAGAGTTATGGTTTATGATGGATTGTAACTCAATTTTAGTCCTTCTATTGAAATGGCGCTGGTTAAGATGAAAAGGAGACAAGTACAAAATCATGGCTAAGAGTTTGGCCAGAATTAACGTAGAGGTCTTTGGAAGGAGTTTATCCTCTCTGAAGGATATCAATGAACTGGGCTTTTATAATAATCAAGCACCTATTGTGGTCAAACTCTGCTGCAGGGCTTCAGATTGGCAAGTCCCTGAATCCCTACTGCATCAGCTTGTTGCTTCAGTGGCTGACTTTCTCTGCCGCAGACTAAGAGATGATTCATTCAAAACACCAGAGAAAATCATTGAGACATGATCAAACTCTGAATTCAAGAATACAAATGTGTATTCCTTCACAAATTCAGGACATCCCAAAGTGTTTTAAACCCTGGTCCATCCTCCTCTGAAGGAAGCAGCTCTGCAGGGAATGGCCATCTAACAACATCATGTGAGTCAGCTGGTATGCCTCACTTGTAGGTTCAGCATTAGCTGAGCAGTAGTTGACAAGCCTCCAGAGCTGCGAGTCATAAAAATGGAAAATGAACAAAAATGAAAGGATGACTCTTTCACTCTCCACAGATGATCCTGATCTGCTGAGTGCTTCAAACATTTTCTTTTTTTTATTTCAGATTTCCACTATCTTTTTCATTTTAATTTACTCCTGAACAAGGAGACAGTATATACTTCATTAACACCATTTTACATTGCAGACAGAAGGCTATTTGGGCCCCTTGCATCCACGTGGGTTCCAAGGGGAGCAATCCCATTTGTTCCAATTCCCTCTCTCTTCACTTCCTTGTAACCATGCACCTCATTCTCTCTCATACATGCCCTTTAGTTCCCTTTTTAAAAATCTTTTTTGCTCTTCATCTACACTAACTGGTAATATATAGAAAGCGATCAATTTAACATCACATCTTTAGGATGAGGGAGGAAACTAGACCCCCTCCACCTCCCCTCCCCCCAAGGGAAACCTATACTATCGCAGAGAAAATATGCAAACTTTACACAGATAGTACCTACGATCAGGATCAAACTTGGGTCCCTGGAGTAATGAGGGATCAGCTTTACTTGAAGAAGTGCTAAGGCCCAATACGTTGGTAATACAGTACCTCTTATGGACGCTGCAAGACCAACCGAGTTCCTCCAGCATCTCTGTGTGTTATTACTAGCTTTAGCTGCTGCACTGCCATTCTTCCTTAACATCTGTCTTCATTGGTTTCATGCCCACATTCTCTCTCCTCCCATTGGGGAGAAGGCTCAATAGTGTGAAATTGTGCACCAACAGGCATTAAGCTCTTGAATAAAACCTAGAACTTTGTTATCATGCTTCTTGACACAAATTCATTTATTTTTTTGTTGTAACACTATACACTGTAGTTGTGTTCTCGCTTTTCTACTTTGTACAGCTGTATGGATATTAGAGTTACCTGTAAAACTGTTGGGTTGAAGAATCTGTTATGTTTGAGGCCCCCCACCCCACCCCGTTGTAAATAAAAGTGTTCAGTATAAATCATTTCCCCACATCATCACATTTGCATAATGGTGTCATATCCAACAGAATCCTTCTCACTGTACTAGGTAAAATGTGACAAATAAAATGTTAATGTAACCATACCATCACCTTGTACAACTGTGTATCTCAACATTCAGATGTGTTAAGTTGATTGCCACCTTTTAACATTGTCTCCATGTTAATGCCCACCAGCCATCTTGGACCCAGGAAGCAGCTTTAATGACCAATTATGAAGTGTTCCTTCAGTGCTATTGTCTCTGGACTTAGATAAGGGAGGAATTATTCTGAAATGTTTGCAATCCAAGTGTTGGGGCATAGAGACAGAATCTATTGCCTTTGATGGGAGGAATACATCATCTTAAAATTTGAGCAAAGCGGTTTACGGTATTTGTCAGGAAATGCTGGTGCATCTTACGCTGTGGCGAGAGACAAGATGAACAAAAGATGCTGGGCATGGCTAGGGAATGGAATGCCCAGCTGCTGAGGCTGGGTGACAGATAGTTCCAAAGGGAAGAAAGAGATGTCATTTAGATGTCTGAAAATTGATTTTTCTCGTGGAATGAATTGTGACCGCTAATCTTTCAGAGATCTTTTGCACTACTCTGGAAATTGAACTGGGCGTTTGCAAATGTGAATCATTCTTAAGTCCTGATGTGATTTCCAGATTAGGATTATACATTGCAGAAGAAATTAAACGTTTTGGAAAGCGAATTGACGGACAATGAAGTATGATCTAATTGAATGACAGGCAGAGAGAATGGTTGGATAACCTTCACTCGTTCTTATGTTTCAATAACCTGCTTTCCAAAGCTCTAGAAGATGCATCGTTCTAATAAATACCAATTCTGTGGTCAACAAGAGACCAATGTGGCTGTAAATTTCACCTCTCAGTTAATAGCTGATCTTTTTCTCTATAGAATTCTTTCCTGTCTGGATTTTCCTTTGCCACTTTTCAATGGGAAGTCTCTTAACAAGTTTTATGAAGAGAGGCCTTGAATAATATGTCTGACTCTTCACCATATAAAATGATTTTTTTTAAATATACTTTTATAACCAAAATGAGAAAAATGCAAATGCTGACCAATAAATTCAATTACAGGTGTTTAGAGTTCAGTTGTTGAATAAGGGAAATTTATTTTCAAATTAGCAGCAGGACTCCTTGAATATGATCTTGGCTGATCTGAGTGTGACTTCAACTCCACATTTCGTTCTTTTGTTTATCAAAAATTGAACTGTTTTTGTCTTTAAAATATTTAAAGACTCCAATTCTATCACTCTTTAACAAAGCACGTTCCACAGTCTCATAATGGTCTGAGAGAAAAACAATTCACATCATCTCTGTCTGAATTAGTGACGCTTTGTTTCAAACAAGGATTCCCAGTTCTAGATTTTCCCACAAGCCCAACCACACACTTCAGCAGCACCTTGCTCCTTGCTGAGATTTACCCATCATGCATCTGCCAAGCCACTTCTCACTGCTACTCGAATCCTGTGCGTTCACCATAAAGCCAAAGAAACCAAGTGCTGAGCATTTTTCAACATTTTTCTCTTCGTGGTGCCCTCCACGAAGACAAGTTGCATGGTGGGGGCTTCCAACTTGGCTGCATAATGGTGAGACGTCATATAAATCAAATCTGCTTCCTGTGGTGACAGTCCCAATCCCTACCTCGACCATCACACCCCGCAAACCTTTTCTAATTTACCACTCTTCAAAGTCTTAAAGTGCTAGTGGGATTACAGGACAGGTTGGTGTTGTTTAGCAGGTGCTGTTCATGCTTATTGCATATGTTGGTGTGAATGATTCTGATGTTATTTCTGATACAATTGCTTCTTTGCAGACGTTACAGGTCTTATTGTTATTGGTGATATTGCTGACTTTTGCATTTGATGATAACCCAGTACCTAATGCCATAGATATTGATGACTTTGTTGATGTTGTTTCTACTAATCAATTCAATTCTGTTCTTCATCTACCCAATTCACCATTCACATTTAATCTTTTTTCATAAAGTCACAAAGAAACTAATAGCTACATACATCCCTGTTCTGGTTCATTCATTCAACTCCATCAGGGCATTCCATTCCCTAGCCATGCCCAGCATCTTTTGTTCATCTTGTCTCTCGCCACAGCATAAGATGCAAAATAGCAGTGAAGTCGGTAATGTAATACTTGGTAGAATTCAGAAGAATGAGAGGGGACCTGACAGAGGCATAAGATAAGACAAAGACAGGAAAGTTGTTTTCATTGGTAGGTGAAATTAGAACTGGGGGACTGTAGCACGAATAAAAGCTCTCACAACTGGAAGAAGGACAAACACTTTTATTAGCTTATAACTATGGGGTAGAGTCTCACATTAGTCTTCAGAAGGGTTCTGGCGCGAAACCGGGCTTATATGTGAGCAGATGGGGGCGGAGCCAGCCATCAGTACAACACATTACCAGTTCACTGCATTCATTCCTTCCTGCAGAATTTAGGGTCTGTGAATGAAGACAGTGAACATGGATTCAGAAAAAAAGTCAAAAAATATAGTTATTTACAAATTTACAGATTTAAGCGGTACGGGGGTCTGGAGATCCTGGTGGAGTGCCTTAGCACCTGGGAAAGGGGGGGTCTTTTGACTCCTTGGGTCTCCTGGTCCCCTTGTGAGGGAGGAGGGGCAGGCTTGGTCTCCGGCTCAATGGTGGAGGAGGGTGCACTTTCCTCCTGAACCTGATCCTCTGAGGCCCTGCTGGGGATGGTGAGAATGAGCTCTATGGCTCGCAGGGCACTTGAGGCAACGGACCCTCTATTCTGGCCAGTGCCAGGTCCCTGATGGAGACAGTGTCCTCTCTGGCATCCGGGTAATCCATATAGGCATACGTGGGATTGGCGTGAAGCAGTTTCACCCTTTCCACCAAGGGGTTGCTCTTGCTTCTCCTCGCGTGTTTCCAGGAGTGGTGAGCCAGGTTGGGAGCATAGTTCGTGATGCCGACCTTCTTCTGAAATTGAATAGGAGCTCATGAGGAATAGCATTGGTCACGATACATTGCCCATCGTAGCAGCTGGATGAAATGGAGTGCCATAGGAAGGACTTCCTGCCAGCCTGAGTCTGGAAGGCCTTTTGACTTCAGAGTCAGTTTGACAGCCTTCCAGACAGTGGCGTTCTCCTTTTCAACCAGCCCGTTCCCCCGGGGGTTGTAGCTAGTAGTCCTGGTGGATCTGATGCCCCTCGCCAGCAGGTACTGACATAGCTCATCACTCATAAAGGATGAGCCCTGGTCGCTATGAATATTAGCTGGGATACCCGAAGAGGGTGAAAATGGAGTCTAGGGCCTTTATGACTGACAAAGTGGAGATGGAATGGCGAACGGGGTGGGAATACTCATCAGTGATAGAGAGGAAGAAAGTGTTCCTGTTTGTGGAGAGGAGAGATCCCTTAAAATCGACACTGAGCCGTTCGAAAGTCCTAGATGACTTGATCAGATATGCCTTTGCAGGGAGGTAGAAGTGTGGCTTGCACTCTGCACAGATCTGGCAAGACCTGGTCATTTCCCTGAAGTCTTCTGTGGAGTAGAGCAGATTGCACGCCTTGATAAAATGAGCCATGCAGGTAACCCCTGGTTGGTCGGTGTGTGCAGAGGCACAGCTTCCTCTGGATAAGGCATCTGGATGTTTATTAAGGGCTCCTGGCCGATAGGCAATGTCATAATTGTAGGTGGAGAGCTCGATCCTCCACCAAGCAATTTTGTCCTTTTTGATTTTGCCCCTTTTGACATTATTAAACATGAATCCGACCGAGTGAGGAGCGTAAATTTCCTACCAGCCAGGTAGTGTCTCCAGTGCCTCACAGCTTCTACAATGGCTTGAGCGTCTTTTTCCACAGAGGGGTTCAGGAGCTTGTGGTCTTGTAAATCCGAGAAAAAAATGCAACCGGCCTGCCTGCCTGGTTGAGGGTAGCGGCCAGGGCTACGTCTGAAGTGTCGCTTTCCACTTGGAAAAGTATATTCTTGTCCACCGTGTGCATGACAGCTTTCGCAATGTGATTCCAGTGTTAGTTAAAAGCCATTTGGGCTTCAGCCAAGAGGGGAAAATTAGTGGCTTTTAAGAGAGGGCAAACCTTATCAGCATATTGAGGGATCCACTGGGCATAATATGAGAAAACCCCCAGGCAGCTCCTCAAACCTTCGTGGTCCTGGGAACGGGGAGCTCTAACAGGGGGGCATCCTATCAGGATCGAGGCCGATGATGCCATTCTCCACCACGTAGCAAAGGGTAGCCAGACGTTTAGTCCTGAACACATACTTGTTAGAGTTATAAGTGAGGTTCAGGGCTTTCGCCGCATGGAGAAAACTCTGGAAGTTGGCGTCATGGTCTTCCAAGGTATGGCCACAGATGGTGGCATTATTGAGGTAGGGGAAGGTAGCCATACTCATCTACCATATGTCCATCTGCCTCTGGAAAATAGAAACCCTATTAGTGATACTAAAAGGACCCTCCAGAATTGATAGAGACGACTGTTAGCCTCAAATACAGTAACGGATTGGTAGCTGGTGATAAACAGCTTACAGGTTGATGGTCGAATAGACCTGATACTGTGCAATATCATTCATCATGTCCGAAATTTGAGGGAGGGGTTATGCGTCCAGGAGTGTGTACTGATTAATAGTTTGGTTATAGTCAATTACCAGCCTGGACTTGTTTTCCCCTTTCACCACCACCACTTGCACTCTCCATGGGCTGGTGCTAGGTTTGATGATACCTTCGTCGAGCAGACATTGTGTCTCAGACTTTATGAAATCTCGGACTGCTGTGCTGTACCTTTTGCTCTTGATAGCAGTAGGTTTGCAGGACAGATTCGGGAAGAGAGGTGGGGGGAGTCAATATTCAGTGTGGAGAGGCTGCATGTGGGTTCTGATTTTAGGAGCTCTCCGTTCTGAACCGTTACGGGGGGAGGGGACCAGAATACTCCAAGGTCACACTTTTAAGGTGACACAAGAAGTCTCGACCCAACAACACCAGAGCACACAATTCATCAAGAACATACAGGCGAATTTTACAGAATTCCCTCCCTCAAACGACAAATGTACTATACATTGTTATTGACTATTCGTACAATGCGAATGAGCGCAAGGAATATGCGATAATTGAAGGGATATATCTTTAGGTTGTACTCTTGCACAGTCCGTGAATCTATGAAGCTTTCAGTGGAGCCTGTGTTGATTAGGCATTTAGTGGAATGTACGTTTACCTTCACCATCACTATGGAGTTGCTGAGCTGGTGAGGTTTGTCCTGATCTAGGACCATCAAGGCCAGCACCCATACTCCTCACTCGAGTGGCCCCCACCGTCCTGAGTTGCCCTGCGTGGGTAAGATGGTATCGACCTCGTGGCATGGCAAGATGGCCGCCCTCCTTCCTCTTCTGACGATGATGGTGCCGAGTTTGAATTTGGTTCATGGCAAGATGGTCGCCGAGCCTTTTTGCACCATTTCCTCACAACGACTGCCACCCTCTGTTGGCATGTAGAGCAGCAAGTGGGTTCGGGTGAACTCGGGGCAGATGGCTTGGGTCTGGAATCAGATCTTGGAGCAGTGCAGGCTGCAGACTTCCCCGGGCTTCCCCTCGCGCAGCAAACCCTCACCCAATGCCCTTTATTGTCACAGCTGGAACACACTGATTCTTTAGCGAGGAAACAAGATCGGGGATGCTAGCTCTTGCCGCAGAAAAAGCCCTCCGTAGCACAGAGCCCTCCCTAGCATGGGAGGCAGCAGCCATTAGGGCTGGGGTAGCGGGAGCAGCCGGACCTTGTCTCGAGCTTGGCCTGTTCCAATGATTTGGCCAGTTCAATGTGGCTAGCCAGGTCCTTCTTACCCGACGAGTAGTCGCTGCCTCATGTACCTCAAGCTGACCCCCGTGACTAGAGTATCCTGGATTTGTTCTTCTTCACGAACGTACTCGTAGCTGCTTTGTACCTCCACTTCTTGGCAAACATCCACTGATCTAGCAGGTAGTCATTGATGGACTCTCCTGGCTGTTGGCAACGTAGAGCATTGGTGCCTCGCTAGGACCTCGTTTTGCGACTTCAGGTACTGAGCCTTCAACACTTCAATGGAAGCATCATATGTAGTGCAGTCCCTGATGACTGTATACTCTTTCTTTCCTACCCTCAAAACGAGTGGAGAGTTCATCGGTGTGGAGGACATCTCTGGTTGCATTCAGGAAGGCCTGGAAGCAGATAAGCCAGTACGTGAACTCCTTAGCCTTGTCGGTGGACAGAGGGTCTTTCAGAAGCATGCCAGGCTTGAGTAGCGCTCCCATTTTTTAAGGAATAAGCTAATAAAATTGTAGCGCAAAATAAAGCTCGCACAACTGGAGGGAGAACAAATGCTTTTATTAGCTTATAACTATGTGGTAGGTCTCACAGTAGCCTTCAGAAGAGTTCTGGGTTTAGGCGGGAAACCAGGGTTATATGTGAGCAGATGGGTGCAGAGTCGGGAAGCTGAGCTAGCCACCAACACAACACACTACCAGTGAATCCCAATTCACTGCAGGGACATAGCCTCATGATTCATGGGAGTAAAATTAGGATGGCAATAATCAAGAACTGCTTTTCCCAGAGAATAGTGAATCTGTGGAATTCTCTGCCCAAGGAAACAATAAAGGCTTCCTCATTGAATATATTTAAGACGGTTAGATAGATTTTTGCATATTAGGGGAATTAAGAATTATGTGGGAAATTGGGTAGATGGAGCTGAATCCATGGTCAGATCAGCCATGATCGTATTGAATGGCAGAGCAGATTCAATAGGCCAGAAGGCCAACTCTTATTTCTTGTTTTTAGAATCCAATGCAAACTCACAGATGCTGGCATTAACATGGAAACTTTCATGTCAGCTCAAAGCTCTTAAAAGGACATACAACTCAAATAGAGTGATGGGTGCAGTAAGTGAGTGCTGCGAGGGGTCAGAGACACATAGGGGTGGGGGTGGGGGGAGGGTGGTTAGAGGCTACAAACACTCTTGCAATTGAAGTTGCACCAAGAGGCTCTGTAAGCTGTAATACGACATCACTGCAATTTATGGCTGCTCACACTGGGGAAACCCAGAGCATAAACATAGCTCTACTGCTGCAGGATAAGTAGACCATGAAATCATAGAATGGTTTCTGCCAGAAAGACCCATTAGACCCATCAATGTGAGAACAATCCAACTTGCCCTACACAGTCCCAACTCTGCCACTTTCTACCCACCTCCTTTTTAAATACTACATTGAATGTACCTCGCAGTAAACTCCAGACCCTAACCACTCTCTGGGTAAAAGATTTTTTGACATATCACTTTTGAGCCTTTCCAAATTGTCTTCATTTTCCCTCCTCCGGTTCTTGACACCTCAAGTGAAAGGTATACATTTATTTCGGGGTAGGTCATGAGGGTGTGGTGATAGGGTGAGATGGATGGGGAAGAGACTTGTGAAGCATAAACTCATGAGGGACAAGATGGGCCAAAGAGTCCATTCCTGTACTGTATGTTCAATTTTATTCTACACCCATGCAGTTTAAGACTGATTTGTGCCTGTTTTAGAAGCATTGCCTAAGGAATGACGAGGGATTAAAGAAGCTGGAGAATCCCTCCATCACTCCTTACCACAGTCTAGAGTACCTAATAAAACCCTTACTAAGCATTGCTCTGTAGCTTAGACCCAATGTACCAAGAAAGGCACCGTTAAATTGCATTCTTCACTCCCCCACCCCCCTCACTGAATCTTCAAAGATTCTGCCCAGGAGACAGAAAAGAGAGAAAAGAGCAACTGGATCTCAGATAATCTGAAACTGTCTCCAACTGACTTTGAACTATAGACAGGAATGCACAGCTGCCAGTGGACCTCCATATTGTGGAACTGTCCCCTGAATGAGCAATGGCCATTGGGTCTTTTTTGCCCGGCAGGGAATTGTCACAGAGAGGGAATGATTCCAGCACCCCAGTGAAAGAAAAGAATCACTATTGTGCATGTTACATCCTCAAGTGATCCCAAAGTTGTCAGTAATTCCTGAGGAACCTTTGGGGTGTAGTCATTGTTGTGTTGTAGGAGGTGTTGCAGCCAATTTGTTCACAGCAAAATCTCATAGTTGTGGTAATCTGATTGAAGATGAGTTTTGGCCAGGGTTATAGTAAGAATTCTGCTCCCCTTTTTGAAACCATGTGATGGGATATAGGAGAGATGGTAGGACTTGATTTAATATTTCATCTGCAGGATGTTATCTCAACTTCCTCCACACACAACAGATGTTATCTCTACTGTGGTACTCCCTCAGTATTCCAGTGGGACCATCAGTGTAGCTCTCTGTGCATGAAATGGCAACCAGATCCAAGAATGCTACCCCATGGAGAACTGGAACACTCCTGATCCACACCTGCATTGGGAAAATTATGCAAAGTGTGATCCCACAGAATATCAAGCCACATTTCATACAGTGAACACTGAGACAGATTAACATACATAGAACATTACAGCACAGTACAGGCAAAATGACCAGGTGGAGAGGTGATGGACCCCTTTGTTCATTTTTAGAGGGTGAAAATAGAGGAGGGTGGAGGGGGATGGTGGGTGCAAGAAAATGTAACTAAAATTTCAGGGAATGCAGTAATTCAGGCTCACTCCTCTGGATCAAACAGTTTCCTCAATGGGATTCCTGTCAAATAACTGCTGTGGCCTAAAATAGGCAGATATGTCGACAGTCGGACACAAAATGGAAATGTGAGCCAAAGAAATAAATCCTTGATGCAGTCTAACTTTGATCACTAGAGGGATTGTCCCACAAAGGGAATAGCAAGTATCTAATATAGAAAATTCACTGGATTCTGATGATTTTCTCTCTCTCTCTCTCTCTCCAATTGCTTTCTTTCTTTCTCTCTTTCTGTAACCTTTTCAATGTGTATTAAATCACTAGATCAAAAAGAGAGGAAATAAGACAAAGTTCCTGCTTCGGGGTATTGCGGTAATGTTTGAGTTGAAGGTACAGAGTCTGCGATAGGGGTTGGGTTAGAGGGTTCGGACAGATGAAAGTGAGCACGATTGAAAGGGGCAGTTAATGCGTGGGAAGAAAGAAAGGAGTGTCTCCAGGACTGTAGCTTGATCTCACCCTTACCCTGCTCCCCAATATAGGACTTTGACGTCAGCAATGCACATGACAAGGAGGCCGTGGCTGTGAGAGAGTTTGTGGAAGTTGTACTCACTCCTCAGGAATTTCCAGTCACTGATCAGGACGAATTCAGACCTCACACAGACCACTCCATTGGGCAGGCTGGAAAAGGCTCCTGTTACCATGGCTCCTGTATCCATTGCCTGAACATGGAGGCAGAATGTCGAAGGCCTTATGACAGAATGACGTCAGAAGCATAATCCTTGCTTAACAGGCGGCAGTTTGATGTGAATAATTCTAGCACCATCTGATCTTACAGATTTCAGACTCACACCACACCTGTCCAGGGCTGTTCCCCATGCAAAATATCGTCATGAATTATTTCATCTCCATGCATGCTTTACCAAGTTGGAAATTAGACACAATTGCATTTTAGCCATCTATTTACACTATCCACACATATTATGCCTACATTACGTGGTATCCCATGTTTACATGGAAGAAAGAATTAGGAAGGGTCTGGTTGTTCTTCTTACTTGTGGCTAGCTTGTGAACCCCTAAAGCCCAGTAAAGTTGGATTGGCTGCTTCTTTGTGTAATTGGTTATCAATGTTCCTCTCATTTAGCTCATACCCTTAACGTGAAAAGTGTCTGCATGACATAACCAGGATAAATCAAGCCCAACAAGCAGATGTGGAGTGATAAAGTTGGGGTTATGGAGAGGCAGAGGAGAATGCAGAGAAGTTAAGGGACTGAAATCCAAAACTGAAAACACCCTTGCCAATAGTGGGAGGTGTTGGTATTTTTAAAATGGAAATTGATGGGTTCTTGATGAGTAAAGATGTAAAATGTTTGGAGGATGCTCTGGAGATGGGAATGCTGGAGTTAGTTCAAGATAAGGGACTCTCTGGCTTTTCTTTTTCTTATTATTAGGGATGCTGGGCAATGCTCATGGTGACTCTTTACCACATGGTGGACGCAGGTTAAGGTATGTATTACATTTTTATGTATTATTATATGATAGTAAAAGGAACTTTGAACAGTGTGGAATAAATGTAGGATTGAATTTTGCAGGATAATCAATAATGCAACAGAGGGGAATGTACATGAAGCAGAATCAGAATTTATTGACATGAACGTGTCACAAATATTTTTTGGGGTAACATTATTGCTATAAATTACATTTCACAAATAAATAAATAAATAAATAGATAAATAGATAAATAAATAAATAAATAAATAGATGATAAATAGTGCAAGAAAATAGGAGAAAGTGAGGTAGTGTCTGTAATTCATCGTCCATTCAGAAATCTGATGGCAGTGGGATAGAAGCTGTCCTTGTGCCACTGAGTGCTCATCTTCAGGATCCTGAGTGAAAGGGCATGACCTGGGTGATGGGGGCCTTTGAGGATAGAAGATGCTCTCTTAGAACACTTGTAGATTTCCTCTATGGAGTGAAGACTGGTGTCTGTGATATTGCTGGCTGAGTCACAACTCTCTGTAGTTTTTTTCCTGTCCTGTGCATTGGCACCTCCATACCAGATAGTGATGCAACCGGATTGAAATCTCTCCACTGTACACCTGTAGAAATTTTTGAGAATCTTTGGTGACATATCCAAATATCTTCAAACTCCTCACAAAGTATCGTTGCTGGCAAGTCTTCTTTGTGATTGCATTGACATGGAGGCCACAGGATAGATCCTCAGCGATGTTGACACCCAGAAATTTGAACTCCTCGTCCCTCTCAAATTCTGACCCCTCAATTAGGACTAGTTTGTGTTCTCCTGATTTTTTTTCCTGAAATTTACAATCAGCTCCTTGGTTTTGCTAACATTGAATGCAAGAACCACATTTATTTTTGTATATGAATTATTATATTTGAAACAAGGTTGTTATTGTCATTCCACTCAACGAGCTGATTTATCTCCGTCCTGGACACTTTGTCGTCTGTGATTCTGCAGACAACTGTGGTGTCACTGGCAAATTTGTAGATGGGATATGAATTGTGCCTGGCCACACAGTCAAGGGTGTAGTGCGAATAGAGTAGTGGACTAAGCACGCATCCTTAAGGTGCATCTATGTTGATCAGCATTGAGCAGGAGACATTTCCAATTCATACTGACTGTGGTCTTCTGATGAGGAAACCAAGCATCCAGTTGCAGAGGTGGGTGCAGAGGCCCAAGTTTGGAGCTTGTCAACCATGGTGGTGTTGAAGATTGAGCCGTAGTCAATGAAGAGTCGCTGGATGTCATGGAGCAGTCAGTATGTTCGTGTTGAGTCGTAGCTTGACTTTTCAAGACCTTATTGTTATGTTTGATCCTGATCGACCTTTCAACTTTTTGCCTGTCTGTGTGTCTCCAACTTGTTTCCGCATCTTGCCCACTGCCTCAAATCAGTTAACCACTTACATCGTCACTCATGCCTTGCTGAACTATTCCATTGCTGCCTTATTCCACCCATTAAGTGAGGACATCAAAAGTTTTTTTTAAATCAAACAACGCTGGAAACTTGTTTCTAACAAAAGATCTTGGACCTGAAACATTGGTTCATTCTCCACAGACGCTGCCTGATCTGCTGACTGGTCGCAGCAATTTCTCTTTTAGTCTTAGACTTCCAGCATCTGCAGCCTTTTGATTGTCATTGAAATCTTTGCAGTCTGGGTTCCAGAATCAGAATTTATCAGAGTCAAAATGTATCGTCATGAACGTGTCACGAAATTCGTTGGTTTGCAGCAGCATCACAGGGTGAATATTTCTATAAATTAGATTTCACAAACAAACACATAAATAAATAGATAGATAACGTGAAAATAGGAGAAAGTGAGATAATGTCAGTGGTTCATTGTCCATTCAGAAATCTGATGGCAGAGGGGAAGAAGCTGTCCTTGTATCACTGGGTGGTCATCTTCAGGCTTCTGTATCTTTTTCCTGATGGTGTGAAGAGGGCATGACTTGGGTAGTTTGCATGATTCCCTTCGCCCATCACCCTCCTATTCTCTGACCTATGCTAGTTCCCAGTGAAGCAACACCTAAATTTTTATATGCTTATGCTTGATCTCAAATCACTCCATCATCTTTCTCACTACCTGTCTTTGTTAACTTGAACTTTGCAGATGACACCAAAATTTCTCCAGCCAGAGGGCAGTGAATCTGTGGAAGTTGTTGCCGCAGAAGGCTATGGAGTCCAAGTCATCGGGTATGTTTAAAGCAGATGTTGATTGGCTTGTGATTAGTTAGAGCGTCAAAGATTATTGGGAGAGGGCAGGAACATTGAATTGAGTGGAAAAATACATCAGCCACAATTTGAATGGTTGAGCGAACTGAATGGTTGAGTGAATTGAATGGGCCAAATGGCATAATTCTGCTCCTATGTCTTATGGTAATATAATGAACAGTGAAGAAGATTATCTAAGATTTCAGCAGGTTATAGATGGACTGAGAAAGTGGATCAAGGAATGGCAGATGGAATTTGTCTTGGATGCGTGAGAGGTTTGGCACTTTGATAGGGTAAACCAAGGCAGAGGTTACTCAGTCAATGATAGGGCCCTGGAGAGCATTATAGAACAAAGAGACTTGGTGATACAAAGTACATAGAACATTACAGCACAGTACTGGTCCTTAGATCCTCGATGTTGGGCCGATCAATATATTCCTACCAGAAAAAAACAAAACCCTTCCTACCTCTTAATCCTCTATTTTTCTTTCATCCATGTGCCTGACTAAAAGTCTCTTAAATATTCTGAACATTTCAGCCACCACCACTATCCCTTGCAAAGCATTCCAGACACCTACAACTCTGTGTAAAGGTCTTACCCCTGATGTCTCCCCTAAACTTCCCTCCCTTCACTTTGTACAGACGTCCTCTGGTGTTTGCTACTTCCACAATGGAAAATAGGTACTGGCTGACTACCTTATCTAAACCTTTCAGAATCTTGTAGACCTCTATTAAGTCACTCCTCATCCTTCTTCACTCCAAAGAGCAAAGTCCTAGCTCTGCTAACCTTGCCTCATAATACATTTTTTTCAATCCAGGCAACATCCTGGTAAATCTGCTCTTCACCTTCTCCATAGTTTCCACCTCCTTCCTATTAATGAGGTGACCAGAACTGAGCACAATATTCTAAGTGGTCTCACCAGAGATTTCTAGATTCCATGGATTCCATTCTTCTCAGCTCTTGAACTCAATCCCCCATTAATGAAGCATCTCATAGGCCTTCTTAATTATCCTATCAACTGTGTGGCAACCTGGTGAGATGTAAGGATTTGGACCCTAATGTCCCTATGTTCCTCCACACCATTAAGTATCCAAGCGTTAAGTAGTCAACCTTCAGGTTTGACCTTCCAAAATGAATCACCCCATACTTACCTGGATTGAACTCCATCTGCCACTTTTCTGCGCAACTCTGCATCCTGTCTATATCCTTTTATAGCCTACGACAACTTTTAATACTATCCAGAACTTCTCTAACCTTCGTATCATATGAAATAGAAAACTGACAGCACAATACAGGCCCTTTGGCCCACTAAGTTGTTCCGAACATGTTCCTACCTTAGAAATTACAAGGCTTTTCCATAGGCCTCTATCTTTCTAAGCTCCATGAACCTATCCAAAAGTCTCTTAAAGGACCTAATGTATCCACCTCCAGCACTGTTGCTGGCAGCCCATTCCACACACCCACCACTCTCTGAATAAAAAACTTACCCCTGACATCTCCTCTGTACCAACTCCCCAGCACCTTAAACCCGTGACCTCTTGTGGCAACCATTTCAGTCCTAGGAAAAAGCCTCTGACTATTTAAACAATCAATGCCTCTCATTATCTTAAACAGCTCTATCAGGTCATTTCTCATCCTCTGCTGTCCAAAGAGAAAATGCCAGGTTCACTCAACCTGCTTTATAAGGCCTGCTCCCTAAACCAGGCAACATCCTTGTAAATGTCCTCTGCACCCTTCCAAGGCTTCCAAGTCCTTTCTGGTCGTGAGGTGACCAGAAGTGTGCACAGTGCTCCAAGTGGTGTCTAACCAGGGTCCTATATAGCTGCAACATTCCTTCTCAGCTCCTAAATTCAATTCCACAATTAATGAAGGCCAATACATCGTATTCCTTCTTAACCACAGAATCATCCGCCAACTTATTGACTCATTCTTCCACTTTCTTGTCCAGATCATTTATAAAAATGAGCAGCAGGGGTCCCAGAACTGATCCCTGTGGATCTCCAGGCAGAATAATTTCTGTCCATTATTAATCTCTGCTTTCTACAGGCAAGCCATTCTGAATCCACACAAACAAGGTTCCATGGATCCCATGCCTCATGACTTTCTGATTGAGTCCCTAATGGGGGATACTTACATAGTTCCATGAAAGTGATTACACAGGTAGGCAGAGTGCTGAAGAAGATATTTGGCATACTGTTCTTCATTGGTCAGGAGCAGGGATGTCATGTTACAACAGGACAAGACATTCCAAAATCCTTCACCGAACTGCTTTGTGCAGTTATGGTCATCAAGGTACAGGAAAGATAACATTAAGCCAGAAAAGGTACAGAAAAGATTCATGAGAACATTTCTGGGACTAGATGACATAAATTATAAGGAAGCTGCATAGGCTGGGCCTTTTCTCCCTGGAATGTAGGGGGCACTTTATAGAGGTTTACAAGATCTTGAAGGGCATAGATAAGATAAATAGTGATAGGCTTCTTCCAAGTGTAGGGGAATCTAAAACATAGATTTAAGATGGGAGGGCAAAGATTTAAAAAGGACCTGAGGGGCACCTTCTTCACATAGAACAAGCTACCATAAGAAGTAATCAAAGCATGACATTACGTCTTTTCAATGTTAAATGGGACTAGGTTGATGATCATGGATGAGTTTGGCCAAAGGGATGTACATCTATATGACTATATGACACATCTCTAGCGTATCTAATCTGTCAACATTTCTTCAAATGCTTTCAGAATATTTCATTTGATAAATACTCTAGTTAAATTACACTAGGAATGTTAGCTCTGCTTTAATTATTTTAAATTTAGAAAAAATAAGGGCAACACGGTTAGTGTAGCAGTTAGCGCAACATTGTTAAAGCGCCAGCATCCAGTGATCAAATAGGTGCTGTCTGTAAGAGGTTGTACGCTCTCCCCATGTCTGCGTGGGTTTCCTCCAAGAGCTCCAGTTTCCTCTCACATTTCAAAAACGTATGAGGGTTGTAAGTCAGTTGGGTGTAATTGGGCAGCATGGGCTTGTAGCCCGGAAGGAAGGTATGTCTTAACATGGGAGCACAGTAACAGGCCCTTCTGGCACACAAACCCGCACTGCTCAATTGCAATGATGTGATCATCTAAACTACTAACCCCCTCCTCTTTTGGAACATAGAAAGAAACCGGAGCAGCCAGAGGATACCCATAGGGTAACGGAGAGAACTTGCATACAGCGGTGGTCCAGGCTTTGGGAAATGTAAATCTGAATGTTAGATGCAGAGTTTTTGGGTGATTAAATATGTTGGTCAATGTGTTCAAAGGTCATTGCAGGGCTAGAGGTGTGCACCCCTTTAATAATCCTGGTCCCATCTGGGGGCAGGGTTGGATTTATGCAATGAAATCTGAAAGTCTGTAGAAGCTGTGATTGTAGTAAAAACGCAGAAATGCTGGAGAAACTCAGCAGGTCTTCAGCATCCATAGGAGGTAAAGATATATAACTGTCATTTCGGACCTGAACCCTTCTTGGATTTATGGAATTCCATTTGCCATTGAATTTCCTTCTAGTCCTGAGGCAGGCTCAGTGGGATTGAGCAGTTGCATGTGATAGGATGAGGAGGTGTGAGGGAAGCTTCTCTACAGAGAGAATGGCAGAAATCTCACTCACTGGGCTGTCCAGTAAATTCCCAGTGCGACACCCGACGGCCCCTCCTTCTTCTCCTCCCACCATTCCATAAAATCTCATCAGCTCTACATCAGGAATGGGAACCCCTTCCCCCACACACCAACTCTTCATACTGCACATCAACAGTCTGTATGGTGACAGACAGCCAGAGAGAATGTATTTACATAAAGTGAATCTCTTGGCCCAATCTGTTTGTATGCTCTGGTTGGATAAACGACATTTCCACGCAGGTATCGGCACGCTTGTCAGTCAAAGCTTGAGAGCTGCTGTCTATGGGCTAATGGGAGGTCTATTCTGAGGGGGGCCAGCGGCAGGCTGGACAAATTAGCGGACATCAGTCTCTGCAAGTGACACATGGGAGATGTGAGGGTTGGGGGGAGGTGAGGGGGATTCGCCTTGTGTGGGTTTTTTGGTGTGATGCCGTTAACCCTTGAACCGCCACAGAACTGCATGATACTGTGCAACATGTGGTAGTGAGAGGGCTGACTGGCTTCAGGAATAACTGGATTGTCTAAAGCATAGATCCAACTAAATGTGGGAGACCCAGAGCACAACTCCAACTAAACCCAGGAGACCCAGGACACAGATCTAACTAAACCCAGGAGAAGAACTCCAGGGCAGAGCTCTGCAAATCTCATACTGGACAGTTGTCAGTGAAAACATCGACTTCAGGAGGAACTCAGGAGAACACACACCTGTCCTCATTGAGAGGTCAGCAGCGGAGAGGGTCAAGAACTTTAAATGTCTGTGTTGAACATCTCCGAAGATCTGTCTGGGAGCCTCCATGTTGGTGCAATCATGAAAAAGGCTCACCAGCGGCTATACTTTATAAGGAGTTTGAGGAGATTTTGTATATCATCAAAGACTCTTGCAAAAATGGAGAGCATTATGTCTGGTTGCATCTCTGTCTGGTATGGACAAGAAAAAAACTCCAGAGGGCACCAGAATTCACTCCATCGAGGACACCTACAAGAGGTGGTGACTTTAGAAAGCAGACTCTAATCACAAAGACCCCCACCACCTAGGCCATGGCTTCTTCACTCTGCTACCATCAGGAAAAAGGTACAGAAACCTGAAGATGAGCACCCAGCGACACAAGGTCAACTTCCCTTCAGCCATCAGATTCTTGAATGAACAATGAACCACAGACTTTGTCTTTTTCATTTTCTTGCACTATTTTTATTTATTTTGAAATGTGGTTGATATAGATGTTTACCCTGTGATGTTCCTGCAAATCAACGGATTTTGTGACATGTTCATGACAATAAATTTTGATTCTGATTTCTATGGGATTAAAGGAACTAGTGCTAGTATGCATAAAGGACCATCTTTGGGTCATCAGATGGAGCTGACGTAAGTGTTTATCGTTGAAATGAAATGCTGAAAGATGCTTATTAGGACCATTTTTTTGATCTTTGTTATTGACTTTGATATAGCAGTGCCAGGTAAAATTTAGCAATGACCCTAAATATGTGTGTTTCAAACAATGCAATTAGAGTCAGAAAACTGCATGAAAATATAATCCAGAAGGATGCAAAGAACCCAGAATTGTGCAGAAGATATTTACCAGGATGGGTCCAGGGATTCCTGATATAAAGTTGCAGTAGGGGTGGCATGTTTACTCTCCTTGTAGAGTGGAAGATTGGGAGAAAACAGTAGAGTTGTAGGATTATTGTGGGTGCAGGATGGAGTGAGTAGAGAGAAGCAGTTTTTTACTTTTTCTGCAGAGAGTGGTCATGTTCTGAGACTTGTTGACTCTAAGAGGTCAAAGGGAATTCGATAGGTGTGTGGAGGCTGCGAGTATGAAGTGACGCTGACTGGGTTGCTTACATGGAAATATATCACTGTTGGAACATCCTCTGTTTTCTGGCTCTACTTTCCCATCCATTTTATCAATCCAGTCTATCTCTCTATCCAGTCTTCCCTTTCTTTCAATTATTCAACTATTTATTGTTGGTTATATAGCAACTGTGGCACAGTATGAAATGAAGAACGAGAGAGTTCAGGAAAAGTCATTTACTCAGTCACCTGCAGCTTTTAAAAACACTGCACGGTCCAAATGACATCATTGGATTGTGATGTCATGACGTCTTTACCCTTGTGACACCGGAAGTGGGCTGACAATGTCGACATGCACGTGGTGAAATCTGTACTCTGGTGGCTGGAAAGACTGAAGAGGTGCCTTTATGTGCCTTTGCATTTTTGCAAATTGGCCCTCCGTGCATGTCTTTGCCCAGTACGTGACCTACTTTTTGAGTCCATGGCGTACAAACTTGTTGGCTATCAGGTGGACCGTCGCTCGAATGGAGGGATGAGACAATCTGTAAATGGCATCGAAAATGCAACGCCTCCACGCAGCAGGGACGATAGGGTAAGGCTGACCTCTGGAAATGTCTCACAGGAGAGTGGTACCTTGCAGCTTGGGACAACAATTCTATAAGCTGGGAGTTCATCATCCTGGCCCTGAGCTTTGGCGAGCACCATGTAGCCCATATCCAGAGAGAGGGCATGTACTGCTTGAAAAGAGAAGCGGGTCAGGGTATCAGCCACCACATTACTCTTACCGGAGATGTGTTTAATTCTGGTTGAAAACTTGGATATGTAAAATAGGTGGTGTTGCTGGTGGGCTGACGTCTTCATGAAGGCAAACATTAGCGATTTGTGGTCAGTAAAAACTGTGAAGTCCCTCCCTTCCAAAAAATAACAGAAGTGTCTGACTGCTAGGTACAGTGCCAGCAGTTCCTTATTGAATGTGCTGTATTTCATTTCCGGAGGGCCGAGGTGCCTATTAAAAAACACTAGAGGCTTCCGTTGTCCATTGGTGTACTGATCCAAGACCCTGCCTACTGCCGCGTTGGATGCGTCTTTCGTTAAGGTGGTTGGTGCACCCATTTTTGGATGGACCAGCAACGTTGCCTTACCTTTGGACTGCTGGAATGCTACTGTCTTCACTTTGTCCACTCAAGTTCTTTGGCATCGCTGAACATGAGGTCAAAGAGGGGTTTCATAATATGAATTTCAGAGGGTAGAAAGTGGTGATAGAATTGACTATCTCCTCAAATTCCTGGTGTCCTTTTAATTAGACCTTGGGAATTTGAGGATGGCTTCCACCTTGCTAGGTAATAGAATGACACCCCGGGTGCTGATCTGATGTCCCAAGAACTCAATAGAGGACTGTCTGAATTTGTACTTGGCAGGGTTCACAGTTAGCACGACCTTCTGTAGGCAGCGGCAGAGTAAATGCAGAAGCTTCAGGTGCTCTTTGTGCGAGTGGCTGGTGCCAAGTATGTCATCCAAATACACAAAAAGAAAGTCCATGCCATGCCCCGCTGTGTCCATTAGTCGCTGGAATGTTTGTGCAGCATTTTTGAGCCCAAAAGACATTCTCAAAAATTCGAAGAAGCCGAACGGTGTTATGGTGGACTTGGGCCCATCCTCCGGGTTACAGGTATTTGGTGGTACCCACTCACCAAGTCAACATTAGAAAATATCCTGGCCCCATAAAGATTAACTAAAGTCCTGTATATGGGGCACATGGTAGTGGTCTGCAGTGGTAGCGCTGTTGAGAAACCTGTAGTCCCTGTAAGGTCTCCAGTCTCCCATGATTTTGGGCACATGTGTAAAGTGGGGAAACCCACGGGCTATCAGACCTGCATATGACTCCAAGTTCCTCCATTTTGTGGAATTCTTGTTTTGCAAGCCGCAACTTGTCGGGCTGCAGGCGTCGGGCTCGGGTGTGTGGAGGAGGTGAGGATGTGATGTGGAAAACCATGTTTGGGTGTGACAATGTTCGGAAACTCTGCAAGAAGTTTGGTGAATTTGCTGTTCGAGTACTCCATGGCATCTAGGTGCAGGGTAGTTTTGCTTTTCCAAGGTGGAAAATCTGGAATGTTGTGGTGTTCACCAATTAGCGTCCTTATAAGTCCAGCATCAGTGAGTGAGTTCTGAGGAAGTCAGCACCCAGCAATGGCCAGGACACAGAAGCAAGAAGGAACTTCCATGTGAACTTATTGTCACTGAATTTCAAGGGTATAGTCCGTGCGCTATATAAACAAATCAAACTGTTATTCACCGCAATGAGCGCTGAACCCATGCCCCTGAAATGCATGTGAAAGCCTGAAGGAGAAAGGACACTAACCAGTGTCATCTAGAAATTTGTGCTTGGAGAGTTTGTCCTAGACATAGAGTAGGCTGTTACAGTGGCCAGCTGCCATAGCCATTAGCGACGACTGGCCATGATGTTTCCTGGAAGAGTGCAAGGGGGTCGGCAGCAGCGAGCTCCAGAACCCCAGTGTTGATGGTAAAAACACCAGGTGGTTGTCATGGAGTCAACTTGTCTGGGGGTACGTGCACCCTTGTCGCCGGTACTCATGAAGCCTTTGTCTTTGAGTGTGACACAGCATTAATTTCTGTGAGCCTTGCGCTTTGCTGTTTCATGCTCCCCAGAATGTCTGCACAGGCAGCCGCTGTTTGGGGGTTATCAAAGTCCTCATCAGCCAACATGAGGTGGATGTCTTCTGGCATATGCTCTAAGAACAACTGCTCGAAGAGCAAGCAAGTCCTATGGCCGTCTGCCAGTGCCAACATGTCATTAATTAACTCTGAAGGGCTGCAGTCCCCCAGGCCAACAATATGGAGGAAATGTGCAGCTCACTCGCGTCGTGAGAGATCATAAATCTGGAGAAGGAGGGCTTTTATGGCTTCATACTTTCCAAGAGCTGGTGGGTCCCGAAGGAAATCCACTAGTCGACCGGCCGTGTCCTGCTCAAGGGTACTTACCACACGAGAGTACTTAGTGGCACCCACTTCTTGCAAATGTAGAACTGCACCTCAGCCTGCCCGAACCAAATTTCAGGTTGAGTGGTCCAAAAGACAGGCAGTTTGTGTTGATCATGTTGGCTTTAATATCCATTTGGGCCTGTCGGGGTCACCAATGTAGTAACTGTGTCACAGTGCAAAATGAAGAACGAGAAAATTATCAGACATAATCAAATCGAAGTTCAGTAAAAGCCATCAAACACTCAGTCTCATGCAGGTTTTTAAAACCCCACACATTCCAAATGATGTCATTACATCGTGACAACATGATGTCACTTGGAACCTCCTGAGCCGGTTCGATTAAGTCCCCAGTGAGCTGCTACAGTTATTTCTATAATCAATCAATACATTGTAGAAAAGCTTTCTTTGATCTATTTTTCCAAATTTTCTCAAAAAGGAGACCTTCAAAAAGGATGTAAAATGAGAATAGAATATGGTAAGGAGGTGGGTACTGTTAATTCATCGTCTCATAATTTACTCACTTCAGACCATGGAGTGAGACACCAAGGCTGGGAAGAGAGTGAAATTCCAATCACCCATCAGGCTTGTCCTACTATGAGAAAAAGAGAAATAATTGAAAACCACCAAAAACCCACACACACATATTCTTCCACACACACATAAACACACCCACATTCAAACATATAATCAAACACACGCAGATGCACACTCTCCCATCCTCACATAGACACACACACTCTCTCATATACACACCCACACATAAACACACCCACACCATAAACACACTCAAACATATGCTCACACACATGGATACAGTCTCCCACCCTCATACACAAATACAGACACATAGAAACACTATCCCACCCTCATATGCAGACGCATGCACACAAGCACACACCACATTCAAAAATCATATGCACAGACACCCATTCCTTCCTTTATACACACACATTCCCACCCCCCTCTCTTTCTCATTCACAGATACACACACACACACACACTTAGAAAATATATGCACACACACACACACACACACACGCGTGCGCATGTAATGTTTTTGACCATTGACAAACTAGCCTTCTCTGAAATGCCCTGAGTTGGCCTTCTTCCCATGTTCTCCTTTTACATTCTGTTGTCTTAATCCTCTGCTCTCAAAACAACATTTTGACATAATCTAGTGCTCTTTATCTAAACCCGAGGTTTAATTTCCAACATTGTTTTGATTGCAGTGACCATTTCACCTGAGATTGTGCTGGGGTCTTTAATGGTCTCTCACCTGTGGAGATGTTTGGGCAATTGTAAATAAGATAAGACCGCTTTCAAAGATTGTACAACCCCAAGCAGGAAAAGGATGGTATTGTCCACTTTTGGCATGACCTCTGACCTCCAGGAGCTGATGTTAGAATGTTTGAATCTGATACCTCACAGCTTTAGAGTGATCATCCAGCGTGAAGGCCAAACTATTTCCTTTTAAGTTTTGTCTACAAGCTTTGTCAACTCTCCCGCTCCCAGCCTACTACTGATAAACTCCAGAGACAAGAGAGAAGGAGCTCATTTTGACATGCACCAAAGCACACTGAAAGGAAATGGATTATTTCTAGTGGAGTTAGTGCCACAAAGAAAAATCGGGGCTGACTTTCTTGCAAAGTATGTGTGAACGGACAATCATCTATTTTGTTGGAAGTGCTGGAGTGAATGGAAAAGATATCAGAATGATTTTCACTGCGACTTCCAGTGATATGATTGGTTCTTCAGAACCCAGCTGAACAGATTGAGACTTCATTTCAAAGATCTCCAAAAATCCACTGGATTGTCACATTCTGAATAGAGGTTGTACCTGTAACATACAAGATCCTAAGGGCACTGACATGGTAGGTTTTCTTTTCTTTACTGGGAGAGTCATGAAGAAGGAGACATAGTCACAAGATAAGGGGTAAGTCATTTAAAGTGCAGAAATTTCTTCTCTCTGTGGTGGTGAATCTGGAATTCTCCAGAGATGGTAGAGACTGGATCATTAGATATACTTAAGGTGGGGATAGATAAAAAAATTTGGAAGATCAAGGAATTGATGACAAAGGGAAACAAGCACAGAAGAGGAGTTGAGGTTAGTGGTAGGGGAGGATTGAGAAGTTGAGTGGCCCAGCCCTGCTCCCAGTTTTCTGGTGTTCTTGCAACCTTACACCGAGCTCACCATTACATTCTCAAAAACAAGGTCAATCAATGTAGGCCCTGTCAGTGATACCTTCTTCCCTAGAGTGAGGGGTAAAGTGACGCAGATTCTGGCCAGTTATGGTGGAGTTACACAGGGTACAGTTCCTCCAAAGTGTGGTCACATGGTGTGTACAGTTCCTGCCAAATTTAAATAGGAAGTATCCTAAACACCCAGACTAATTTTCCATCCCTACCCCCATTCCCCAGGACACTTGAGGAGCTCAGATGTCTCAGCTATTCGGTTTTACAATGCCTTTCACAATCACATGACATCCCAACCCTCTTTGCAGCCACTTAGCTATAGCTGCTGTGTTAATGCTGCAAATACACACACAATTCCTGAATAATAATCCCCACCACAAAAAATGGTGAGATCATTTGCATTAGTGATGTTGGTAAATATTGGCCCCAAGATACTGAAAATAGAAATGGAAACTGCTGGAAATACTCAACAAGACAGGGAGCTGTATAGGAAAGAACCAGATTCATGTTCTTGAGTGAATTAGAAAAGTCTTCAACCTGAAACATGAACTCTTGTTTATCTCTCTCTTTCCACTGGTGCAACCTGGCCTGCTGAGTATATCCAGTCGTTTTCTGTTTTTGTTTCAAATTTGCAGTATCTGCAGATTTTGGTTTTCGGCACAATAGAGTGTTCCCAGTCTTTTCACATGAATGGCATGGGAGGTTCTCATGTCTGCTTGCGAAAGTTAAGTTTAACCTTGGATAGGAGAAGTGAAGCTTTGAAAGGACTGTACTCCCTCTGTGTCATTTTGGATCTGTGCTTACCTTTGGCATGAGGTGAGCCCATGATCTCTTACTTGCCACCTTTGATGTTAATGAAGGTCCTTAAGTTGCAGTGCAGGAGTGAGGAGGTTTAGTATTCAATCTATTGCAGCAGTTCTGAGCCTCTTTCTCCCCTCCCGTCATGATATTACTCTGAGCTGATGGTCAGCATATTTCCACCTAAGTCTGCCTCAAGTACCTTCCAAATCTCACAATTCCCCCTGGTAGGAATCTTATTGAGATCAAATAGAGCAAACCGCTCAATGGATTCTCCATGTGATGCACAGGTGTCTCAGTGTTAGTCACTGATAACCCAGTATAAGGTGCTGAGCTCCAATGTCAGCGACAGGTCACTTTGGGGTCAGAGGGGAAGCTGTCGTAACCAGATACTTCAATAGGCTAAGTTTTTTAAGTCAGTGATTGAATTCATTGGAAGATTCCAAATGTCCACACTTGGGAAGAAACAAGCACCTCACTCATGCCAAAAGTTACCCTCCACAGTAAGGAGAGATTTCAATTTCTGCAATGTCCTGCACATATTCAGATGTCCCAGAAGTTTGTACAGCTAACTAAGTAATTCTTTGAAGTGTATTCACTTTTGTGATCCGGAAAACTATTTATTCACAGCAAGATCTCATAACCTGAATTTCTGAGGATCTATCCTGGAGCCCTCCATGTCGATGCCATCATGTAAGAGGTTCGCCAGTGGCTATACTTTGTGAGGAATTTGAGGAGATGTGGTAGGTCACTGAAGACTCTCGAAAACTTCTAGAGGTGGACCATGGAGAGCATTCTGTCTGGTTGCGTCACTGTCTGGTCTGGAGGTGCCAACGCTCAGGACAAGAAAAAGCTCCAGAGGGTTGTTAAATCAGCCTGCGATATCACGGACGCCAGACTTCACTCCATCGAGGACATCTACAAGAGGCGGTGTCTTAAGAGACCAGCCTCTATCCTCAAGGATCTCTACCATCCAGGCCATACCCTCTTCACTCTGCTACCATTAGGAAAGAGGCACAAGAGCCTGAAGATGAACACCCATTGACACAAGGAAAACTTCTTCTCTTCAGCCATCAGATTCTTGAATGAACAATGAACCACAGACACTACCTCACTTTGTCTTTTTCATTTTCTTGCACTATTTTTATTTATTTTGAAATGTGGTTGATATAAATATTTGCCATGTGACGCTACCTCAAAAACAACAAATTTTGTGATATGTTCATGACAATAAATTCTGATTCTGACAATATTGATCAGATTTTTGTTTTAGAGTTCTGGATTAAAGGATGAATATTGATCAGAATATTCAGTTGAAATCCTTTTCTTTGAAGTATTACAAAATATATACGGGGGCGGGTAACTGCCAGTGATCTGGATCGTGGTTCAAATCCCATGTTGCCTGTAAGGAGTTTTTTACATTCTCCCTGTGTCTGCGTGGGTTTCCTCTAGGAGCACTGGTTTTCTCCCACTATTTGTAACGTAGCAGGAGTTGTAGATTAATTGGCTGTAACTTAGTGGCACGGGCTCATTTGCCGAAATGGCCTGTTACTGTGCTGTATGTCTAAATTCTAAATTTTTTAATCTACAAAAGAGGAGAGATAGAGTGTCAGTTTAAGACAACAGCCAAAATTATTTTTGTATGTCCTGGAGCTTCTTTGGGACTTTTGTCCCCAAACCTCCATAACCTTCTGAGTGAGAAACAGTTACATCTGGGCCTGCATCTCTGCTGTGCTGTGAGTAGCTCAATGACGACTCCCTCATCTTCTCCAAGAGTCATGGGTTCACTCACAAAAATGGAACATAAACTCTAAGAGGATCCGTCATGGATGCTTTCTTTCTGATGTGATCTTAAACCTGTCGACTGCCTCCAATTTATCTAACAGGTCCCTTGAACTCATTGGAAGTAGAACAGAGTTTTCCTTGCTGAATATTTATCCTTTAATCACCATCGTTCAGTCAAGCAGCTACTGCCATGCTGATGGTGTCAATATGTGAAGATATTCTCAACATGTTTTCTCATGCCTTTTTTAGACTTTTGGCCTATAGAACATAAACTTTTCAAGATGAGCTGCACATAACTATTAAAACTAGAATGGTTCTTCAGTGTGAGTTTCTCACCTCCAGTTGGTGTTGTTGCCATGAGGCATTAACTGTATGGTGTGGGTTTTGGTTGCTTATCTCCTTCCTTGAAGAACTGGGATTCGAGAGGGTGCTGAGGGTGAGAAGACCTCCCATGTTGGAGGTCTAGATCTGAAGCTCGGGTTGCCAATGTATAGAATAGGGGTCTGTTTAGCAGCTGCAGGAGCACTGGACAATGCTAGGACATTGAGTGACTCTCTTGCTTCTCTTCCTCTTACTGTAAGAGGTGCCATGCAATACTAATGGGACCCTTTGTTTGCCATACAGCAGCCTAAAATAAATTTGGTATAATATTACATTTTCTATTTTTTAAAAATAATTTAAACTTCAAATTTTTACTATTTAGACGTACAGCACGGTAAAATGCCCTTTCTGCCCATGAGCACATGCCACCAATCACACCAGTTGACCTACACTTCCAGTACATTTTGAATGGTGGGAGGAAACGGGAGCACTTACTCAGACACGGGGAGAACTCTGTACAGACAGCAGGGATTTCAAACCCTGGTCCCAGTCACTGGCGCTATAACAATGTTACGTTTCCCCATTACATGACAATAAAAGAATCTTAAACATTTGAGTGGGGCCATTTAATCATTTTGGTCTGATGAGATTCTGTCTCATCAGTCCAAAATCTCCATACTTTTGTTGTAATAAAAACCTGTTAGAGGAGCCAGAGAGATAACTTGTCTGGCTTGCTATTGGAATGTCTGTGACGTGGCAGGATTCCAATTATTGGCCTCCTCCAGAGTAATCCACGTGGACTAAACACAGCCAAGGTTACTTCCCTGCAATATGATCATGGCAAATGATTTTCCATGCTCTGATCATCCTCCCCCCTTCTCTTTGCCTTCAGGCTCTAGAATGTTCTCCCTTGACCCCTCCTCTACCATGCCTTTCAGACCACATCTTGACATCCCTCCTCTAGCAGCATCACATCTTACTCCCTGATCTTAGAGAACCGGGGCCGTTCTTTGACTAATTGGCACAAAGTTTAGGAACCCTGAAAGCATGGTGGTATTGTGCACAAGCTGTCTTTAATGAGGTGAATCCTCGGTATCTATCTGGCTCAGATAACAGGACAGTAGAAGCAATGTCCATTTGCCAGGGGAGTTATGTCTGTGTGCTCCAACCCTCCCCCCTCCCTCCCCAAAGATGCAGCTGTCCCTACAGATAACTGCTAAGCCTACAGCTCAAGCACTCCCCCACCCCCACCCCCACAAAGTGCATTATCTCCCGTTATCTTGCAGGGTGTTTGGTGCACGTGTGCGGATATTTGTGAACCAAAAGAATGCTTTTGTTAAGGGCATAGCTTCCTTCTGAAGACTGTGCCAGCTCAGTCCTGTCATTTGACCCAGATAAGTTTAGTGCTCAGCCAGCAGTGAGTTTGTTGGTATGATGATTACCAGTGAGATGGTCATTCAGTCCACACTAGTTCGAGTGCACAAGAGCATTTCTTCCTCTTCTTTATCACACCTCCTTCTGTTCCTTTCTCCTTTTACCCACCTTCTCTTTAAAAGCATCTCTGCGAGATGCCTAAACTCTTCTCCATGGTGGGACATTCCCCACTCTCTCAGGCTACTCATATTGCAAGTTCAAATCCTACTGCATTAGTTCTTCAGATGCAACTTGCCTGTTCCTTTCAGAAAGAAAACTTGCCTCACCTAGCCCAGGTCTATTTGTGGCTCCAGTCAAGACAATGAAGTTGAATCATTTCTTCTCCTAAGTAGCCTCTTAGTTACATTAAACTGACCCCAATGGATCCAGAATGTGGACAATGCTTCTTTCTCTGGGCACTGTTGATGTTTGTTTTCCAAATTTTGCAGTGATATAATTTGGGACATCCCTTTGACTTCATTCACTCCACCTGACATTTTGCTACATTTTCTTACATTGTACTATTTTTTTCTAAACATTCCATGAGGAATAACATTTACAAGGAGGCTAGCTTTTTGTGTCCAATGTGGGGAGAGCTCAAAATTGTGGTTTTTCTCCACAGACTCTACAGTGGCTTCCCCAAACTCACTGTGTCCATGTATTCCTGTACTCTGGAGTGTACCAGTTGCCAGTATTTTTTTATGGACATATCCTTACACCAGAAAAGGACGACCATTTCCCATTTCTCTGTCGAGGAACCTGAAAGTTTCCTCACAATCTCCCCCCAAGTGCTCCAGTTTTCTCCCACATCCCAAATACACACCATGGGTAAATCAGTTCTAATATGTGACTGAGTGGTAGAATCTTGGGGAAATTGATGGGAATGTGTGGGGCCTAAATGGAGTTGCTCATTGGTGGAGGAGCTTGTTTGTTGGATGTATGACTATAACCACCATGTTCAGGAACAGACGCCAGTCTCTGACAAAGGTAAAATATGTGAGAGAGACCATGGGATAGTGAATCAAAGAGTCTCACAACCCATTGTTCAACTTTAGTTCTTTAAAAGAGCTCTGTCAGATTGCACGTAGTGAGACTCCTGTGTTGAGGGTTAGAAACAAACAACTCTGCTGACCTACACAGCATTCAATATACAATGACAGACCATGCCCAGTGTTGTACAGTGATAAACCTGTCCCCACCAACAGCGTTATGTGGTGACTGGTCTGTGTTCCTGGTATGTCACTCCAATTATAGGAGTGACCAAGCTGTAGCCTAGAATTATTGAGTACTAACCCTCAGCCCACCTGAAAGGTATGCTTGCAAATACAGTAGAATATACGCCCCTGTCCTGTTCCCCAATGTTACACAGTGACAGCCCTTTGTCCCCCAGAAGAGTATAGATGGACCTGACATGGACTGACTCAGAAGCTTGGACTGTACCCACATAATCTCTGGGCCCTAAGCAGACAGTGTGAAGAGTTGAGTCTTCCTTTAGGTCTGCAACCATGGTCTCTCTTTCTTACACTTCTGGTTGTGGTGTCACAAGTCACTCCTCTTGAGGAATTGTTTAAGGAGCCATCTGGTTGATGAGGAGGGACAGAGGAGTGGATAGAAAGTGTGCGGTGTAGTGGTGTGTGTCTGCAATGAGACCAGCTGCTGTTAGACTTCACCAATTGGCTTTGAGCAAAAACTGTGGAGCTGTGGGTAGCACCCTCTACTTTGGAAAAAGGAACTCGTGGGATCAAGATTGCATTCCCACCCCAAATATTTATTGAAAAGTCCCTGTAATATTCAAAATAGTTGCTTGCAGATGATCTGAAACTCAGTTTCTGAGTTCAGGAGTCCATGAAGCAGGGGAGGCTGCAGGAGCGCTGGAGGCAAATCCACGGACACTCAATATCTCTGAAGGGACTCTCTTTTGCTTCTATTGGTTGGGGTTATGATGATTCTTTGCTTGCCTTACTGCAGATAAATGCTGAAGTATATCGCATAATAAAAGGAACAAACCTTTGCAATGATAAAATTGAGGCCCTATCTGCAAAGGTTCTCCTCACGATCTTGGGCAACTTGTTTATCCCTTAACCAACTTCAGCAGCAAAAGCAGGTGATCTTGTCCTAATGACGTTGGCTTTTATGGAAGTTCAGTGCACATTGACTGTCACAATAATTTCTTGGGAAGGTTTAAACTAGATTAACAGGGACTTGAGGTTCAGAACAGAGGCAGATAAAAGTTGCAAGCTGATACTGTACTCAAAGAGAGCAACTGTAATGGAGAGCAGAGGCAGGAGTACAGCAAAATGACAGGAAAGACTCATGGTTTAAATGCTCAATATCCCTCATCAAGCAGAATTCCTTAAACTTACCAGCCTTGTCCTACACCCTAACAAGAGCACGCAGCACCTGTACTCTTGCTAACTCACCTTTAAAAATGTCTCACTTTCTATCCATCTCCTTACTTTCAAACATCCTCTCCCAGTTAACCTACAAGCTCCTGCCTAATGGGTCCAAAATTAGCCTTGCCTCAGTTGAGGACTTTAACTCACAGACCAGTTCCATCTTTGTCTACCACCATTTTAAAATTGATGGAGTTATGGACTCGAGACCCAAAGTGCTCCCCTGCAGTCTATTCAGTGACTTGGCCCTTCTCATTCAGTAAGAGAAGTCTAGAGTTGCGTACTTTTAAAAAATTTTTAATGTAAAACATTTTAAATTTTGAAATGCAGTACTGCAATAGGCCCTTCCAGCCCACAAGCCCGTGGTCCCAAAGACTCCAATTAACCTACAACCCCTGATACATTTTGAAGGGTGGGAGGAACTGGAGCACCTAGTTCATACGAACCATTCTGCCATCATCCGGACCATGGACCTGATGGACAGATGTGAAAGGTCATGGATGTGACAGAAGACCAGCCTGTGCCACTGCTGGGGAACCACTGGCTGCGGGGTGCCCAAGAAGATATCACACAGGATGGTGCCTTCGCCGCTTTGAGTCGGGGGGGTCTCGGAACCGAAGGCCAGTGATGGCAGTTTTGAAGATTGTCGTCTCCTTATCAGCTTCCTGGTCCTGGGTGAGCTGGTCGAAGTTGAGGCCGGGTGTCAGCGTGCAGATGGCCAGTCGCGAGAGTTCATTGGCAACCACATTGTCCTTCCCCGCCTTGTGCCGAATGTCATTGGTAAACTCCGACATGAAGGAGAGGTGACGCTGCGGGCGGGCTGACCAGGGATCCTTTGCCATCGCAAGGGCCTAGGTGTGGGGTTTGTGGTCTGTGAAAATGGTAAAAGTCCTCCGCTCCAAAAAATAGCGGAAATGCCACACTGCCAGGTACATGACCAGTAACTCGCGGTCGAAGGCACTATACTTGCGTTCCGGCGGGTGAGGCAGGCGGCTGAAGAATGCCAGTGGTTGAAGTGCTGGAAGTCACTTCAAAGTGAATCTGGTCCGGGAGGAGTCACGTGATGGAGTAGTGGCCAGACGGTGAACTCCAGCCCTCTCCAGAAAAGTCGGGAAAAACAAAGGAAAACACAAAGGCACAGAAATAAAAGTTACAGAAAAGTGAGTATAAAGGTGGAAAGAAGATGGCGACAAAAAAAGAAAAATCGAAAGCAACGGTAAGAAGAGAGGAAGAGAAGACAAAGGAGGAAAAAGGTGAAGGCCTTACCTGTCCGAAGAGGCCCGCTGCGGAGAGAGAAACCCGCTCCCTCAGGTCGGTAAATAATGGACTACAAAAATGGCTTGCTGAGCCGAGTAAAAGTCGCGCATGCGCGATGCGAATGAAAAAAAAACACACTGACGGGAGGGGGGACCAGCTGGGGAGTCGATCTCCACAGCCGGCAACCACAGCTGCAGAACACCTGCAGCAAGAAGAGACCACAGAAGACAATAGAAACAAGAAAGAAGAGGAGGAAAGGGCACCAAAGAAACAACAGATGGCCAACCCAGAGGAAGAAGAAGAGGAAGAGGAAGAGTACAGTGAAATAGAAGAAGGAAAGAAAGGCAAGGTAAAGGATATACTTTCTCTTATTAAAGGATACATGGAGTCATTTAAAGAATGGCAAACACAGGAATTTAAGGATTTAAGAAAAAGAATAAACAACACAGAAGAGAAAATAAATAAAATGGAGATGACCTTAACAGAAATGGGAAAGAAAATGGACAAGATGGAAGAGCGGGCAGTAGCAGCAGAAATGGAGGTAGAAGACTTAAAAAAGAAATTGGAGGAATCTAATAAAAAAACTAAAGAGACACAAGAACTACTAGCTCAAAAAATAGATACAATGGAAAACCATAACAGAAGAAATAACATAAAGATAGTGGGCCTTAAGGAAGATGAAGAAGGCAAGAATATGAGGGAGTTTATAAAAGAGTGGATCCCTAAGACCCTAGGATGTCCAGAACTACAGCAAGAAATGGAAATAGAAAGGGCACATAGAGTATTAGCCTCTAAACCACAACCACAACAAAAACCAAGATCTATTGTAGTAAAATTCCTAAGATATACTACAAGAGAAAAGGTACTGGAGAAGACAATGTAAAAAGTAAGAGAGGGCAACAAACCACTGGAGTATAAAGGGCAAAAAATCTTCATTTATCCAGATATAAGTTTTGAACTCCTAAAGAAGAGAAAAGAGTTCAATACAGCAAAGGCGATTTTATGGAAGAAAGGGTATAAATTTATACTAAAGCATCCAGTGGTATTGAAAATATTTATTCCAGGACAACAAAACAGACTATTCTCGGATCCAGAAGAAGCACGAAAATTTGCAGAACAATTACAAAAATAGACTGAGGGAGGAAGACGGGTAATGAGAGTAAAAATGATCACGATTGATATGTATGTGGGTAAAGACAAAAATAGACTGAGGGATGAAGACGGGTAATGAGAGTAAAAATGATCACGATTGATATGTATGCGGGTAAAGAGGTATAAGAGTGAATAGAGACAATGTGCATACGTGAATGTATCTGTACTTAGAGGAAAATATAGATAGTATAGACAAGAATTAATAAGGGAAGGTAATGGAATAGAGAGAATAAGGAGGGAATTAAAAGAGTGACCTTTGTGACATATGAAAAGTGAAATCTTTTCTGGGGGGGGCGGGGTGGGGGGAAATAGCGGTCACTGCAAAATCAGTTGACGCTTGCGAGTGGATTCGCAAATCCAAATGGAGAGGGGAGATGTGGTTGTCCGACAAGGGATAAAGGACAACTCAGAAGGTGAAGGGGAGATTGGGGATAAATAATATAGAAATAGGAGAATAAGGAAAATGTTGGATGTTGTAGGAATGTTGTCTTATAAAGAGTTGAAAATAAGAAAACAGAAATGGAAAAGGAGGAAAGGTAATGATGGAAAAACGGAAAGAGAAGATAAACAAAATATAAAAGGTCTACGCTGAACTATATGACTTTAAATATTAATGGAATACATAACCAAATTAAAAGGAAGAAACTACTAAATTTAAATGAATAAATGTATTCCATTAGAAAAAATAACATATAGGTTAAGAAATAATATTGAAATATTCGAACAAGTATAGGAGCCTTACATTAAATACAATAGTGAAAACCTACCGGGGACAAACATTACCTAAGTTGATGGAAGGAGAAGGAAAGAAAAGAATGGACTCAGTAGAATTTCTGGTGTATTTTTGTTGAATGACAACATTGTCTGACTGGCTTAATGCAACCTAGATTGTATACCTAAAATGGATGAGAGGGGGGGGGTGGGGGGGGTGGCTTGGGAGGAGGGGGGGGGGGAGAAAAAGTCACTGTATATGTGTGAAAAAGAAATAGTGTATATCATGGCTAATGTGATTTATGGTGTGAAAAATAAAAATTTTTTAAAAATTTAAAAAAAAAAAGAATGCCAGTGGTTTCCAATGTTCATTCACCTGCTGCTCCAGGTCGGCGCCGACGGCTGTGGCAGAGGCATCGACAGAGAGTGCCATATGCAGGTTGGTGTGCGGGTGGGCAAGCATAGCGGCCTTCGCCAGGGCATCCTTGGTGGCCTCAAATGTGGTGCAGGCTTCTGGGTTCCAAGCGAGCATCTTGTGCTTGGCTGTGATGAGGGTGAACAGCAGCTGCATGATGCGCGCAGCTCCCAGGATGAAGCAGTTGTAAACGTTGACCATACCTGTGAACTCCTGCAGCCCCTTGAGGCTGTCCAGGCGTGGGAACTCCCTGATAGCGGCGACCTTCGCAGCGGTGACCTTCGCAGCGGCAGGCATGGCTCCTTCAGCCATGATGGTATGGCTCACGAACTGCATGGACTCTTTCCCGAACTGGCACTTGGCCGGGTTGATGGCCAGCCGGGAGAAAAGGGCACGCAGGTGGGCCTTATGTCCAGGCGTGGGAACTCCCTGATAGCGGCGACCTTCGCAGCGGTGACCTTCGCAGCGGCAGGCATGGCTCCTTCAGCCATGATGGTATGGCTCACGAACTGCATGGACTCTTTCCCGAACTGGCACTTGGCCGGGTTGATGGCCAGCCGGGAGAAAAGGGCACGCAGGTGGGCCTTATGTTGCGCCCGGTCCTTGCTGGCAATGAGGATGTTGTCCAAATAAATAAAGACAAAATCCAAGTCCCTGCCCACAGAGTCCCTGAGGCGCTGGAAGGTCTGAGCGGCATTCTTAAGCCCGAACGGCATGCGCAGGAATTCGAACAAACCAAAGGGGGTGATGATGGCTGTCTTGGGTATGTCCTCAGGGTGCATCGGGATTTGGTGATATCTATGCACCAGGTCAACCTTGGAGAAGACCCTCGCGCTATGCAGGTTGGCCATAAAGTCCTGGATGTGGGGGATGGGGTAACGGTCAGGAACGGTTGCCTCGTTGAACCGTCGATAGTCTCCGCAGGGATGAAAGCCACCAGAGGCTTTTGGGATCAGGTGGAGAGGCCCACGGGCTGTCGGACTGCCAAATGATCCCCAGCTCCAACAGGTGTGAAAACTCCTCCTTCGCTACCTGGAGCTTTTCAGGTGGGAGCCGGCGTGCTTTGGCGTGAACTGACAGGCCCTGGGTGGGGATGTGGTGGAACACTCCGTGGCGCAGCAAGGCAGCGGAGAACTGTCGCTTGAGGAGTGTTGGGAAATCATCCAGGATTTGCTGTAACTCGTCTCTGGGCGTGCTGATTGTGGCCATCTACGGTTGCTCCGAGCGGGCATTGTCAAGGCGAATGGCCTGGAAGGTACAGGCATCCACCAGGTGCCTTCCTCGAATGTCCACCAGAAGCCCATGTGCGAGGAGGAAGTCTGCATCCAGGATGGCAGTCGGGAGGGATGAGATGGTGAACCTCCACGTGAAATTCCGTTGGCCGAACTGGAAGTGGACTGCCTTGTCTCCATACGTCCAGATTGCCATTGCGTTGGCCGCACGGAGGGGAGGTCCATGAGGTCAGTTCCTGGATTCAATGGCTGTGGCCGGGATGACGCTGATCTGGGCTAAAGTGTCAATGAGGAACCGCAGGGCGCTGAGTGAGTCCCACAGGTAGAGAAGGTTTGTCCTTGGCCAGCCGCCGCAGCCATTAACAGCGGCCAGCCTGGTCATCTCCCTGGAACGAGCAGGGCTGACGACACTTCCGGGCCTTGGCTCCCCAGCACTGGTGGTAAAAGTAGAGGCCTGAAGTGGATGCTGTGGCCTTGGTTATGCTCTTGGGGACCTCTGTATGGGCCGGGTGCTCTACCGCAGCGCTAGGAGCAGGCTTGGCGTAGTTGTGCCCGTGCCCATGCCTCGTGACCTGCTGAACCACTGAGCCTTCTGAGAATCGTGCAAGCCATAGCTCTTGGGCCTTCTGGGCGACCTTCCTCAGGTCGGTGAAGCTCTCCTGAACCAGCAGCGGCCGGATGTCCCCGGGCATATGATCAAGGAAGATGCGCTCGAAAAGTGGGCAGTTGATGTGCTCACCCATGAGCGTCCATCAGTTCCATCGGGGACCTGTCCCCCAGGGCGTCGAGGTGCAGCACTTGAGTGGCTGGTAAGGGACCTGGTAAGCACTCGCTTGATGGTCTCGTACTTGTCCTCGGCGGGTGGGTGCTGAACATGGTGCAGCACATGTCTGTCGGTGGCCTGGTCCAGGGCAGCAACCACATGGTAGAATTTGGTCGTGTTGGATGAAATCTGGCAGAGGTGAAACGTGGCCAAACCAGGTCTCCGGCTCCTGAACCCAGAATTCAGGCAGTTTTATGGCTATAGCGCTGATCCCAGGCTCACTCATGGTGGGATCAAAGACGTTTGAACCAGTCGGGGTCATCAATTGTAGCAGCGGCTACTCTGCTCCTGCAATAACACACACAACCAGACGGGTTGAGCTCAGTGAGCAGACTAGTTTATTGCAGGCTGCTGGGCTGCACTTATACTCCCAGCCTGGACTTGGCTGAGAACTGCACTGGAGGGCACTGACGTCACCTGGGTGTCACGTGGTCCCCAAGCGTGGGTTTCTGAGCCCCGAGCTGGAAGGAAAGGAAACCCCTCCCCCCTCCCCCGGCGTCTTTTTGGCCGGCTGCCCTGCCGTGTGGCTTACAAGCGGGGCCGGTTCGCCTGCCTTGTGGTGAGTCGCCGCATCCTCATAATTTTGTAGGCTGAAAAAGGTTGCCTGTCTGCCTCCTACATTCTGGTGAGAATGAACCCAGCTGTTCCAATTTCTGTTTGTAACTACAGTCTGGTGAACCTTTCCTGCACTCTCTCTCTCTACTGCACATCCTTTCTGGAAAGTGGTTTATTCTTTCATGAATGATAATCAAAATATGCTGGAAATCTGAAATAAAATAGATATTTCTGGAAATACTCAGCTGGTCAGGCAGCACCTGCAGAGAGAGAAGAGAGAGAGAGAGAGAGAGAGAGAGAGAGAGAGAGAGAGAGAGAGAGAGAGAGAGAGAGAGAGAGAGAGAGTCAGTCAGTCAGTCTTGGACCTGAAACATCATCTTTGTTTTGCATTCCACAGATATTCTGACCTCTTATGTCCCTCCAATAATACAGCACTCCCTCAGTACTGTCCATCCCACAGTGCAGCACTCCCTCAGTACTGTCCCTCCCACAGTGCAATGCTCCCTCAGTACTGCCTCTTCTTTTTAACAAAAGTTTATTCAAAAAACAATGACAAAACAGGAACACACGTAAACAGACATTTACATCGTTGGAAATTTGCGAGAAGCAGTAAGTCCCTCAGTAAATGTCCCTTTTTTTTGTGAAAATATACTTTATTTCACATGTACATCATTGCTCAAGTACACTGGAGTCATCAAACAATTACTAGACACAAACCACAAGACAATTATCTAGTTATATTAAAATATTGCCATCCCTGTCAAGGATGATGTACACATCTCACGGTGCCCAGCACTCCCAAAACCCCTCCATGGCTCCCGTGGACAGCATGTGCTCCTTTTCCAAAGACACCGGGGTGCAAACGTACCCATGGAAGATGTGCAGTGCTTCATTGCTGGGGGAGCCCTGAGCCGTACTCCCCCAGTACTGTCCCTCCCACAGTGCAATGCTCCCTCAGTACTGTCCCTCCCACAGTGCAATGCTCCCTCAGTACTGCCCCTTCTTTTTAACAAAAGTTTATTCAAAAAACAAACAATGACAAAACAGGAACACACCTAAACACACTATTTACATCGTTGGAAATTTGCGAGAAGCAGTAAGTCAACACTGTCCCTCTGCTATATACAATTTACATTTTTGAAGTAAAATCTCTCTGTTGAAATCTACAATGCACATGAGTCCGAGAGGGCCCACTGTACCAGAACTCAGCCACATTCCCCTCAGATACTGTGTCCTCACTCTTAACGATACATGGAACCAGACATAAGGCCCAAAAGAGGGGCAGGCAGTTGACTCGCCCAGAACCCTCAACGCATGCTGCCTCAACCCATGGATAGCCAGTTTGGTCAGACCAACAACAGGCCTACTCAGGTAAGGAAGTAAAACACAAAAGTCTACAAACACTGTGGTTAAAGTAAAAAACACCATGCTGGAGAAACTCAGCAGGTCAAACAGTGTACTTTATACAGCAAAGATAAAGATACATGACATCATCAAGGTATGGGAAAATATCAGCAGGTGCCCGAACAAAATAAAAGGATGGCGAGATGCAGGGGAAGGACCACAGTCCCACAGGCAGGAGGTAATAGGGGGTTAAAGGAGGAAGGGCACAGCATGTAGATAGGATGGTGAAGAAAGCTTTTGATATGTTGGCCTTCATAAATCAGAGTAGCGAGTACAGGAGTTGGGATGTTCAAGTTGCATAGGCCATTGGTTAAGGTCAAATTTGGAACATTGTGTGCAGTTTTGGTCACCAAATTTTAGGAAGGTTATCAACAAAATAGAGAGAGAGTGCAGAGAAGATTTACAAGAATGTTGCCTGGGTTTCAGAGTTTGAGTTACAGGGAAAGGTTAAACAGTCTAGGACTTTATTCTCTGGAGTTCAGAAGATTGAGGGGTGATTTGATAGAGGTTTTTAAAATTATGAGAGAGACAGATAGAATAAATGTGGATAGGCTTTTTCCATTGAAAGTGGAGGAAGATTCAAACAAGATGGATTGAGATTGAAAGGAGAAAAGTATAGGAGAAACATGAGGGGAATTTTTTCATACAGAGGGTGGTGGGAGTGTGGAATGAGCTTCTGGCCAAAGTGGTAGACGTGGACTCGATTTTAATATTTAAGGAAAAGTTAGATAGGTATTTGGATGAGAGAGGTGTGGAAGGTTGTGGGCTGGGTGAGGGTCAATGGGACTGGAGGGAGAAGGTGTTTGGCATGGACTAGAAGGGCTGAACTGGCTTGTTTCTGTGCTCTAATTGTTAAATGGTTATATATGGTTATATCAAATGGGAGGATTATGGCTCTATGAATGGAGAGGGAAGGGGGTGGTGAGCTAAGAGAAAGAAGACAAAGGGAAAGGAAGGGAGAATGGAGAGCAGGCTAGCAGAAACTGAAGTCAATGTTAATGTCATCCGTTGCAGAGTGCCCAGATGGTACTCTCACACATCTTCTGCCCCTCCCACAGTGTGACCCTCCCTCAGTACTGCCCCTCCCATAGTGCAGCGCTCTTTTACACTGCATCTCTGACACCAATAGTCAGCATACCCTCTGCACTTTCGTTTTAGTGCATAGGCCTCTGGACTGGGACAAACCCAGATTTTTCTGACTGAAGATTGACTGAGAGCCAATGGGCCATGATCCAGCAGGTGTGGGAGCACAATTGTTTGTGACCCATGGTGCGGCAGCAGGTTCCTCCCCATGCTCTTGGCATGCTGCCAGTGTCCAGCAGAATGCCTTCTTTGTCAAACGTAGCCTGGAGAGAAACATCTGTATCATTGAAGCAAGGAGAGAATTTGTTGTATCCTCTGCTTCTGATAAGCAGCCTGTTAATTTGCTGTTATTACCAGATAGTCATTCATAAGCCACTTTCAGAAGGAGTCCCTGTAAAACAGATCGTGTTGATCATGCTTTCTATTTCCAGCAGGTAGTTTCAGTGACTAGGAATCGCAAGTTAAGTGACATAACAGTAGCTGACAAATATGAAATATACGATTGCATACTTAGGCTAAACAGAGTGTCTTGACAGAGCAAATCTGTGGAATTCACTTGTGTAGTTACACATTGTGCTGGAGAAAAGGTTGAGGGAAAAGGAAATGGGAGCAGCCAGGGTACATAGGATTGAAAGAATGTTTGTGTGCGTGATGAATAATAGGATGGATTAGATGGCTTAAGGCTTCTTTTTAATCGTAGAAGACCCTATGAACCTGTGAAAGGTTGTAGAAACTTAGTGATTGTCGAGAGCAAGCTACCTCCGAAACGGTGATTAACTTGTAGAGCAGCAGTAACTTTTGTCATGGGACAACAAGGGGAAAGGGAGATTTTGAAGAGGGCATTAAGTAAAGATCAAAGCTGGTTTGAGAGAAGTTAAGGTGAGTTGCATTTAGGCCTGCACTCGATGGTAAAGGAATGGATAAGGCTGTCTCCCAGTGTGGGGAGTTAGCTGGACGAGTAATGTAGGTCAGCAGCCTGTGGTATCTCTTCCCTGGGACTAACACTTCTGTTTCACCCTAGAGAATAATCTTCAGAAAGGAATCAATAGCGCACTGACAGATTGTTTATTTGTTATCCATTTATTGCAGAAGTGAGGAAAAGGAGGCTTGACAGCTTGAGCAGTTTCAGTTCCTTCTCCACAACATTGCAGGACTCCACCCCTCAGCTCATCCACTTCTGAAACCCTCATCCAATGCCTCAAGATGCCTATTTCAATTGTGCTTGGCTGACCTCCTAAATTCTGCATGTTTCTTGACTGTTTTGTTCACTGATTATGCCCATGTATGCCTCCCACCAACAGTTGTGTATTGATGAATTGATCATCCTAGATTTCAAGTTGCTGTATCTATTCACACTGTGCACATAGCTCCAGTTCACCACTCTCACCTTTCTTCTACAATCTATTCCAGCCCTAGAAACTTTCAGTTTTCTTAATTTCCCCTGTTCTGCCCTTTGATTGTATTCACTTTCCCATCAGCAGATGTGCGTCCAAATATTTTTGAACTCTTGAATTTTTTTCCTGAATCATTAACTACTTTTTTTGCTTGAAGGTACTTATTATAATCTTGCTCCATGATCCAGTCTTTTTTCAACTGTTCGAATATATCCCTCTGTGGCTTGATTTGACAGGATTCTTGTTAGAATTTCTTAGAGATACTTACTCTTTAGGGTGGCACAGTGGCGCTATTAGTAGAACTGCTCCCTCATAGTACCAGAGATCCTGACCTCCAGTGCTCTTCGTCCAGTAGAGGGAATCAAGAAAATCTGCAGATGCTGAGGTCCAGTGCAGTGTACAAAAGTGGCAGAGAAATGCAGCAGGTCATGGGCAGCATCCAAATGAAGTAAAAGGCAGTCTCCGTTTTGGGCCTGAGCCCTTCCTCAGGGCTGCTAAAAATCAGGCAGATATTTGAATGAAAAGTTTGGGGCAAAAGGGGGGGGGGGAGGGAAGGGTGAGGAGCATGGGGTACCAGGTAATTGGTGGATGTAGATGGGAGAGTAGTTGAAAAGTGATAGGGCAAGAGGGCACAGACTAATAAGAGTACCTCTCTAATAGGAGAAGGAAAGGAAGGAATGGGGATTGGGAGGGAGTCAAAGGAATGAGTGGAAAAAGAGATTGTTTGTCGAGTGTTAACTGACCCCATTTTATTCCCATTGTTCCCAAGATGTCATTCTCCTTGTGACCACGTGGGTTTCTCACAGAAACACTGGTTTCCTCCCACTTTGCGAAAGCATATGGATCGGTGAGTTAATTGGCTGCAGTAAATTTCCCTGAGTGTGTGGGTAAGGTGTAGAATCTGGGGGAGATGACAGGAATGTAGGGAATAAAATGGGGTTAGGGAAACTCAGCAGGTCACACAGCAAATACAGCATTACCTGCTGAGTTTCTCCATCACATTTATATATTACACTCAACCCCAGCGTCTGCAGACTTTATAACCATATCTTTTTTTTCTTTTTCTTTGGCTTGGCTTCGCGGATGAAGATTTATGGAGGGGTATGTCCATGTCTGCTGCAGGCTCGTTGGTGACTGACAAGTCCAATGCGGGACAGGCAGGCACGGTTGCAGCGATTGCAAGGGAAAATTGGTTGGTTGGGGTTGGGTGTTGGGTTTTTCCTCCTTTGTCTTTTGTCAGTGAGGTGGGCTCTGCGGTCTTCTTCAAAGGAGGTTGCTGCCCGCCGAACTGTGAGGCGCCAAGATGCACGGTTGGAGGCGAGATCAGCCCACTGGCGGTGGTCAATGTGGCAGGCACCAAGAGATTTCTTTAAGCAGTCCTTGTACCTCTTCTTTGGTGCACCTCTGTCTCGGTGGCCAGTGGAGACCTCGCCAGAGAACACGATCTTGGGAAGGTGATGGTCCTCCATTCTGGAGACGTGACCCAGCCAGTGCAATTGGGTCTTCAGCAGCATGGACTCGATGCTTGCGGACTCTGCCAGCTCGAGTACTTCGATGTTGGTGATGAAGTCATTCCCATGAATGTTGAGGATGGAGCGGAGACAGCGCTGATGGAAGTGTTCTAGGAGCCATAGGTGATGCCGGTAGAGGACCCGTGATTCGTGGATTCGAACAGGAGCGTGGGTAGTGTGTTTCTTCAGGTGGTTGTTTTTCCAGACTCTTTTGTGTAGTCTTCCAAAGGCGCTATTTGCCTTGGTGTGTCTGTTGTCTATCTCTTTATCGATCCTTGCATCAGATGAAATGGTGCAGCCGAGGTAGGTAAACTGGTTGACTGTTTTGAGTTCAGTGTGCCTGATGGAGATTTGGGGGGGGCTGGTGGTCATGGTGGGGAGCTGGCTGATGGAGGACCTCAGTTTTCTTCAGGCTGACTTCCAGGCCAAACATTTTGGCAGTTTCCGCAAAACAGGACGTCATGCGCTGGAGAGCTGGCTCTGAATGGGCAACTAAAGTGGCATCGTCTGCAAAGAGTAGTTCACGGACAAGTTGCTCTTGTGTCTTGGTGTGAGCTTGCAGGCGCCTCAGATTGAAGAGACTGCCATTTGTGCGGTACTGGATGTAAACACCGTCTTCATTGTTGAGGTCTTTATTGGCTTGTTTCAGTATCATGCTGAAGAAGATAGTAAAGAGGGTTGGTGCGAGGATGCAGCCTTGGTTCACGCCGTTGTCAATGGATAACCATATAACCATACAAAAATTACAGTACGTAAACAGGCCATATTGGCTCTTCTAGTCCGCACCGATTTAAGTGAAACACCACTAGTTCCACCTACCTGCTCTATGCCCATAACCCTCCAACCCCTTCACATCCATGTACTCATCCAACCTCTTCTTAAATGACCATATTGACCCTGCTGCAACCACCTCTTCCGGAAGGTCATTCCATTCAGCCACCCCTCTCTGAGTGAAGAAGCTTAATCTTATGTTACATCTAAAGTTTTGAAATCCAAAGCTTTAACTTATGATCCCTCACTCCAATCTCACCTACCCTCAAGGGGAAGAGCCTATTCACATCTACTCTATCTATTCCCCTCATAATTTATCTACCTCTATCAAATCCCCCCTCAACCTTCTTTGCTCCAATGAAGAAAGACCCAGTCTACTCAATCTTTCTCCATATTCTAGATACTGGAATCCAGGCAACATTTTAGTAAATCTTCTCTGCACCCTCTCCACCTTATTGATATCCTTCCTATAATTTGGGGACCAGAACTGCACACAATATTCCAAACTTGCCTCACCAATGCCTTGAACGGTCTCAACATCACCTCCCAGCTCCTATATTCTATGCTATGATTTATAAAGGCCAGCATAGCAAAAGCCTTCTTCACCACCTTATCTACATGATAATCCACTTTCAAAGAGCAATGAACCATAAACCCAAAAGCTCTCTGTTCCTCTGCATTCCTCAATACCCTCCCCTTCACTACATATGTCCTGTTATGATTATTCTTACCAAAATGAAGCACCTCACACTTATCTACATTAAACTCCATCTGCCACCTTTCAGCCCACTCTTCTAAGCAGTCCAGATCCTTCTGCGTCCACGAAAACCCTCCTCACTATCCACAACTCCCCCTATTTTTGTATCATCCACATATTTACCCACCCAATTTACCACTCCATCATCCAAATTATTAATGTAAATGATGAACAACAAAGGACCCAACACTGATTCCTGAGGCACACCACTCGTCACCGGCCTCCATCCTGACAGACAGTTATCCACCATGACTCTCTGGCGCCTATCTTCTAGCCACCGTTGAACCCATCTGACTATCTCAACATTAATCCCTAGTGCCTGAACCTTCCTCACCAACTTTCCATGTGGAACCTTATCGAAAGCCTTACTGAAATAGACCATATCTACTGCTCTACCTTCAACAACCTTTCTTGTCACTTCCTCAAAAAATTCAACAAGATTTGTCAAACATGACCTTCCCCTCACAAACCCATGTTGGGTGTCCCTGATCAATCCCTGCCCCCTAGATATTTATACATATTATCCCTAAGAATACTTTCCATTAGTTTACCCACCACTGATGTCAAACTTACTTTCTTCTTTTGTTTCAAAATATATTTATTGAACGTCAAAACAACAACTTCATTCACATTATGTAGCTTCATGTTATGCACCCTCCCCTTTCCTTAACAAAAAACAAGCACTCAAATAAAATAGGGTTCGTTAGGATTAGCGTAAACTGATGCTTGATGGTCATTAATAACTCGATGGGTTGAGGAGCTATTTCCATACTGAAGATAATATCATCAGGAATCCATCGTTTCTGCTCAGTAATAGAAAAAGGTTCAGGGCAGGCAGTGAGTGACACCTTAGACTGGTCTCTACACATATTGATTAGGGAAGTAAAAGGTCTGAGTCCACCACCCGTTCAAGTGTGCAAGGAATAAGTTATAGTACTGAGGTACAGTGGTACGAGGATGTAACTTTAATTAATGCAAAAACCGCAGTTGCTGGCATCTTGAGAAAATAAAGATTTGCTGGAGCAACTCAGCAGGTCATACAGCGTGGGTAGAAATAGCCAGTCAGTAGGCACTTTCAAGCAGGGAAAACACCAGTCTGTAAAGGCAGAGATTCTTCGCCCTTATGGCTAAAGATGTACCTTCCTGAAAGTGCCGCGGCTGGCTCCAAGGCACCGATTCCAATCCTTCTTGGAGAAGGATAATCGGCGAAGTGCTGCGCCCCACCTCCTGACCTGAATGTACAGCCGCTGCAAGCGGTTGGTTAGGGGCGGGCTGATGATGCTGTCAGCCTGTGACCCATCTTCCCACTCACCCTTCTCCCTCCAAGGCAGGGGCGGTGGGTGAGAGCTACCGGGGTAGCGGGAGCCGTCAGCGGGGGTCGGCTGGGCAGTGGGACCACTTGGGGATATGGGAGACGTCAGGAGGCAGCCAGTGTGGGCTGAGACAGCCACACTGGGCCGCTTCAACCTTTGGGGCCTCTTTCTGTGGCTCAAAATGCGGCAGAGCAAAGGCTGTTTTCCTACCCATAATCCTCCATGAAGCTGGAATTGTTCTGGGAATCACAGAACGGTTCCAGCCGCATGGGGGATTATGCGTAGGGAAGATATCCATTGCTCTGCCGCATATTTACGACAGGTGGCATTGTGGCAGCAGTTGCCCCACCTCCCTCGGCTCTGGAGGGCACTACGAGGTGCATCTGTATATGAATGGGATGCTGGAGCAGCCTTTTAGGGCTGCTGTCTGAAAGCTAAGTTTTAAGTTTTAGATCCACTCTTGTAACCGGCCTCTAGGCGAAGGCCTGACATGTAATGCCCTATCATGTTAGGTCTGGACCCAATTGAAACTCTGCATAGGATGTGTCTGTCTCACCAACCCTCTCTTATCTTGCTAGAGGCAATGTATATTTTGAGACAATTGATACTCGTTAAAGAGTTAGAGAGTTCGTCTGTGCTGAGTTGACAGGATGATGGCAGGAACTTTAGGGTGACAGCCAGTGACTGCTTGATGTCCCATCTTGTCCAGATCAGCAATTGATGAAATTAACTGTACTCAGGACATGTGAGACAGTGCTGCGCTCTCTCAGCACTGCCCCTCACACAGGGGACGCTCTCTCATTACAGTCTCTCCCATAGTGTGATCATCCCTCAGCACTGCCCCTCACACAGGAGATGCTCTCTCATTACAGTCTCTCCCATAGTGTGATCATCCCTCTGTACTGCCCCTCCCACAAAGACCAACATTAGGCACTTTCAGGTGGCCAAAAGACCCCGATGTAAAGCTGCATATTTGACCTCTTTGTGGCTGTCGGGAGGCCACCTGAAAGCGCAGGAAGTGCATGGAAGGCGCACTTGGTAACCCTCCTCCAGAGGGATAATCACCAGAGCACTGAGGTCCTCCCCCCACCCGGCTCCTGAATGCAGCTGCCTGAAAGCGACTGCTAAGGGGATGACAATCAGCTGGCGAGTACCTGACAGCCCCCCTCCCCGCTGCTCCTGCCCCCTCCGGCGCGGGACGTCAGGCAGGGGCAGTCGGCGTGGGCTGTCAGTGCTGGGGTGGCAGGCGCAGGATGCTGGTGGGGCCAGCATGGGCAGAGCAGTTGGATCAGTATGGGGACCGACATGGGGCAGAGGAGTGGGATCAGTGTGGGGACAGCCGCACCGGCTGCCCCAGCGCTGACAGCCCGCACCAACCGCCAGAGCGCTGACAGCCTGCTCCGGCCGCCCCAGCGCTGACAGCCTGCCGGGACAGGAGCCCGAGTGTGCTCCTAGGTGTCTCCCATGCAGCTGTCCCTTTCAGGTGGCCAGTGCTGCGCTTTCAGCGCTGCCAGCTGAACAACCATTCCACAGGTCTGAATCTGCTTTTGCAAGCACATTCTTGGCAGAGAATGTACCTGAAAGCGGCTATTCTCTCAGTAGTGCATCCCCAACACCATGCCCCTCCCTCAGTACTGCACATCCCATAATACAGTGCTCCCTCAACACTGTCCCTCCAACAGCACAACGATCCCTCTCTACTGTCCCTCCCACAGCACAGCGATCCCTCACTACTGTCCCTCCCACAGGACAGCGATCCCTCACTACTGCCCCTCCCACAGCACAATGATCCCTCACTACTGCCCCTCCCACAGCACAACGATCCCTCTCTACTGTCCCTCCCACAGCACAGCGATCCCCCACTACTGTCCCTCCCACAGGACAGCGATCCCTCACTACTGTCCCTCCCACAGGACAGTGATCCCTCACTACTGGCCCTCCCACAGCACAGCGATCCCTCACTACTACCCCTCCCACAGCACAATGATCCCTCACTACTGCCCCTCCCACAGCACAGCCATCCCTCACTACTGTCCCTCCCACAGGACATCGATCTCTCACTACTGTCCCTCCAACAGCACAACAATCCCTCACTACTGTCCCTCCCACAGCACAGCGATCCCCCACTACTGTCCCTCCCACAGGACAGCGATCCCTCACTACTGTCCCTCCCACAGCACAGCGATCCCTCACTACTGGCCCTCCCACGCACTACTGTCCCTCCCACAGTACAGCGATCCCTCACTACTGTCCCTCCCACAGGACAGCGATCCCTCACTACTGGCCCTCCCACGCACTACTGTCCCTCCCACAGTACAGCGATCCCTCACTACTGTCCCTCCCACAGCAAAGCGATCCCTCACTACTGTCCCTCCCAAAGCACAGCGCTCCCTCAGTACTGTCCCTCCCACAGCGCAGCGATCCCTCACTACTGTCCCTCCCACAGCACAGCGATCCCTCACTACTGTCCCTCCCACAGCGCAGCGATCCCTCAGTACTGTCCCTCCCACAGCGCAGCGATCCTTCACTACTGTCCCTCCCACAGTGCAGCGATCCCTCACTACTGTCCCTCCCACAGCGCAGCGATCCCTCACTACTGTCCCTCCCACAGCACAGCGATCCCTCACTACTGTCCCTCCCACAGTGCATTGCTGCTCAATACAGGAATGTGTTAGGATAATTGAGTCAGAAAATATGAAAGCAAAATCATTCAATTTAATGCTACATTTGGAGCATCACATTCACTTCCCTTTTTTCATCTGCCGAAGAGCATTTCAGATTGCAGATTTCATGCATCATTAATAAATATTATTAATTCTGGAGTCCCAGGTGGTTATAAGTAGTTACTTTCTCATTGTACGGTTTTATATTATTGCCTTTATCTCACAGAAGCTCACGTTTCAATACCTTGAGAATGCAAATATTGGTCAGAATAAATGATATTTTTAAAGTGGAAACCTTCTGGGGAAAATACAGCCATTAAACCCACATTTCATAGACTGGAATCTGTAGGATATGTAATAAACAAAACTCTAGCCCTTGGCCCTTGAAGACTAAATGTCTTAATGCAGCCTCTGGTTAGCTACAAGGTTATGTATGGAAGGTACCACAAAGGGCAATTGGAAACAATTATCTCCCATTGTGAGTGATGAAGAGGCAACAATGGTTAACAGGTTTAGTGTGGGGCTGAGACTGGTGTAATTGCTGGGCTATTGGACTAGGCTAGGTTCGGGGGAAGGGTGTGTGATGGTGCGTATGTGGGGATGGTAGAGAATGAGGCAAGGGACTTGCCTGAGGCAAAGAAACCCAAGACAAAAGCTCCTCCATTCTGTATATTCAAATAACAAACTTAAAACAAGAACTGTTAACCCATTAGTGGCCATTATTGGTGGATGATCTTCAGTCTATCACCTGATTAGCACTGACTGGATTTGCATTTGAGTCCAGATAAGACTTTCCCTCAATCCAGGATTTGGAATATATGTTGCTAATTCTTTGGACCCTAAAGTTGAATTTATATCACAGGACAGATGAGAGGGAAAATATAACTCTTAATTGAACTCTGGATTCAAGCACAAAGCAAAAGCTACAAATTATTCCAAAATAATTCTGGAAAATGACTTCTGGATTCTTTAGCTAAATTGATCCATCTCAATGACAGTGTATCCATGTCTGGCAGTGTAGGCATCACTCTTCATCTGTGACTCTGCCATAAATTGATAGTTAAAGTTTATGGAAAGGGACTTCAAATTTTTTCCTCAATTCTGTGTGCAGAGGTTTTTCTCAAATTTATTTCTGCAAGGCCTGGCTCTGATTTTTCACACCTGACTTTCTCACTAGTGGAAATAGTTCCTCTCTATTCATCCTATCAATTTCACTTAAATCACCTGACAACCTGTGGGCGGCACGGTTAGCGCCATGCTGTTATAGCGCCAGCGATCGGGACTGGGGTTTGAATCCCACCCACAGCACAGCACAACTCCTGTAAGGAGTTTTTACATTCTCCCTGTGCCCGAGTGGTTTTCGACAAGGGATCCTGTTTCCTCCCTCCCTTCAAAGTGTACCAGGGGTGTAGGTCAATCAGGTGGCACTGACTCATGGGTCAAAAATTTAAAAATTTAAATTTAAAATTTAAAAGTAAAATTTAAGCTTTTAAATTCCAAGACCTGGATTTTGTTATGCAGAATGCCACATTGCCTCCCTGCCAACCTCAGGACTAGCCTTGATAATTACATACCTCCTCCATGCTGACCTCTTTCTCCTGGACATGTGTGTTGTATGACCACAGCAGAGAGGGATGAAAGTGGCCTTCTTTGGAACTTCCCATTCCACACTGTCAGCCCAGCCTTGCCACACAAGTTGGAGCATCTGCCTTGTGTGCCATTTAGTGGAAAATTTCATGGTACGGTGGGAGTGTAACAACCTGAGTCTCAACATGGACAAGATGAAGGAGATGATCATGGACTTCAGGAGGACCAGGAATGACCATGCTCCATAACACATAAATAACTCTGCAGTGGAGAGCACCAAATTCCTTGACGTCCACTTAACTAGTGACCTATCATGGACACACATCTCCTCACTTGTCAGGAAGGTGGAACAATGACTCCACTTCCTGAGAAGACTGAAGCAGGCAAGGCTACCGGCCACCATCATGTTAACCTCTCTTTTCAGAGTGAACTAACTGGCTGCATCACAGTGTGGTACAGTTACTGCAGAGAAATGGATTGGAGGTCAATCCACAGGACCTTAAGTGTGGCAGAGGGGATCACTACAGTCTTCCTCCCTCTTCATCGACAAGATCTAATGGGATCATTGTTTGAAGAGGGCGTGCAAAATCATTGAGGACTCTTTCCACTCCATACACAGCATCTTTCAGCTGCTCCCATTGGGGAAGAGATCCAGGAGGATCAGAGCCAGCACCACCAGGCTGAGGAACAGCTTCTTCCCACGGGCAGTGAGAACGCTGAACGACCAAAGGAACTGCTGAGTTTCTCATATTCATAAAATTAATATTCACGATATTTATATCCATGAATACTTGTCCAGCATAAGTATTATTTCTCTTTGTGTGTGTTATATCTGGCTGTGTCTTGGCATGTTTTGCACTGAGGACCTGAGAATGCTGTTTTGTCAGGTTGTTCTAGTGCAATCAGATGAGAATAAACTTGACTAGGGTCTGCAGTTGACATCTTACAGGAGGATCCCTTGTGATTGGATTGGGGTATCAGCAAAGCTCACCTCATCCCTCTCAGGAGTATGAGGGCAGATGGATGATGTTTCTATTGTTGTTTGATCTCCCTGCCTGGATCAGATCCCATGCATACATTGAATGCTGATGCTCCTTTCTGCTCTTTCGTTGGAGCTTTATAGAAAATGAGCATTTCCCCAGCGTGTTCTTGAATATTTGCATGGTTAGTTCCTGAGTGACTCCACCAACTGAAGCTGCAGAAGAATATCCTTTTCCTTTACAGTGAATACCTGTATCTTCTTCAGGCAACCTTTGACATTTTTGCCTCAAGTAAGGGCTCCTTCACAAAGATGCCTCATTACATTGGGGCAATTCCTTCACAACCCTGACAGTGATCCTCATGTTCAGATTTCAGATTTATTGTTAGAGTACACACATGACATCACATACAATCCTGAGATTCTTTTTCCTTGCGGGCGCGCAACAATTACCACTAATTGGTAGTGCAAAAATGAACTGTATACAGTGTAAACATGTAAACAGATAACGAATATAAACAGAACAAAAAAGTCAATAAATTGCACAAGAAAGAGTCCTTAAGTGAGTCTTTGATTGAGTTTGTCATTGAGGAGTCTGATGGTGGAGGGGTAGCAGCTGTTCCATTCTTAGCTACTGTAAGACCCATTGAGTCCAACCCAACCACCATGGCTGATTTTCACATGACAATCCTTCTATTTCAGGGATCATTTACTGAATCTTCTCTGGACCCTCTCCAATGCCAATACATCCACTTTAGATAAGGAACCAAAAACTGCTCACGATACTCCAAGTGTGTTTCTGACCAATGCCTTTGAAGTGCCAGTTGATGAAGTAGACAAAGACGATATAGTCAAACAATAATAATGGCTTTTATTAGCAGAAATTAATGGTACAATAATGAAAGACAATGGGTGCATACACTGTTATACTTAAGGGGAGTGTCTTTAACAGTAGAGATAATGTACTGCCAATGTTATTAAGGCAAGGCCAGCCGAAGGGAAGACTGACAGCTTAGCAGAGATTCACCACAGCCTTATAAAAGCTCAGCATTACATTCTGCTTTTATATTTCATATCCCTCTTGAAATGAATGCTTGCATTTCATTTGCCTTATTTACCACTGACTCTACCTACAAGTTAACCTTGAGGGAATCTTGCACAAAGACTCCCAAGTCCCTCTGCATATCTGATTCCTGAACTCATTGTCCATTTAGAAAAAAGTCTATGTATGCCTTTATTCGTTCCACCAAAGTGCATGATCGTACATTCCTCTCCTAACCTATCTAACTCCTTTGGTAGACTCAGTGCTTCCTCAATACTATCAGCCCCTCCTCCTATCTTTGTGTCATCCACAAAGTGGGCCACAAAGCTCTAAATTCTGTCCTCTATATCATTGACTTACAATATAAAAAGAATTGTTCCCATCACTGAGCCCCATGAAGCACCACTGGTCACCACCAGAAAAAGGCCCCTTTTATCTTTACGAACCTTCTATCCATGACAATATTTTTTTCTCTGTTTTATTACAGCTCTTGCCTTGCTTAGCAGCCTTGTGTGGCACCGTGTCAAAGGATTTCTGAAAATCCAAGTCAACTGCATCCATTGACTCTGTCCTTGCTGTTATCTCCTCAAAGAATTCCAACAGGTTTGTCAAGACGATTTCCCTTTAAGGAAGCCACACTGACTTCTGCCTATTTTACAGTGTGGCTCCAAGAGTCCCAAAACCAAGATTCTAATGTCTTGCCAACCACCAAAGTCAGATTAACTGGCCTATAATTTCTTTCTCCCTTCTTAAAGAGTGAAGTGACATTTGCAATTTTCCAGTCCTCCAGAAACACTCCGGAATCCAGTGAGAGTGACGGGCAGGTAAGCCGTTAAATTCCAGGGCTTACCGGGGCTTGGGCCTACTTGGTTCAGGCTGTGAGTCGGAGGAGGCGGCGACTGGAGTTCAGGCGATGAGCTGGAGGAGGAGGAGGAGCTTGGAGAGAGTGAGGGGGTTAATTTGTCAAGGGGCCAATAAAAGGAGGGTAAGTATACGGGAGCAGCCCAGTGAGTGAGTGGCACAGTGAAGGAGTTGGTCCGAGAGGCTTTGGGTCAAGAGGCTTAGGCGAGCAGAGGCTGAGGATGAGCGTGCTGCACTAAAGGTAAGACATTCACAGTTAATTTAATATATATGTTTATTTTTTACTTTTTAAGGTGTGAGGAGAAGGAGGAAGGATGAGTGTGAAGGCAGTTTTCTGCTCTCAATGTCACATGTGGGAAGTCATGGAGTCTTCACATCTCCCGGACATCCACATGTGCACAAAGTGTGCTGAGCTGCAGTGTTAGACCGAGTCAGGGAACTTGAGCTGCAGCTCGATGACCTCACTCTGGTTAGGGAGAATGAGGCTATCGCAGACAAGAGCTACAGGCAGCTGGTCGCACAGGGGCCACGGGAGGAGTGGCAGTGGGTTACCGTTAGGAGGAGGAAAGGGAGGGGTCAGGTTCATGTGCAAGCACCCGAGTCTGAAATCTTCAGAAATTGGTACTCCACCTTGAGGACTGAGGACTATGGTGGGCAGAGGTGTGGTGTCAACCTCTGTGACCCAGAAAGGTAGGGATAAAAAGAAAAGGGCGATAGTCATAGAGGATTGAATGGTTAGGAGGACAGAGAGAGGTTTTTGTGGACGAGATAAGAAAAACCGGATGATGTTTTGCCTCCCTGGTGCCAGGGTCTGGGATGTGACTATGTGCGTTCAGAACATCCTAAAAGGAGAGGGAAAGGAGCCTGAGGTTGTGGTACATGTTGGTACTAATGATGATGTTGGAAGAAAGGAGGAAGTGGACCTGCAGAATGAGTATAGGGAGTTGGGTAGGGAGCTTAAAAGGAGGACCACTAAGGGTGTAACCTCTGAATTGTTTCCTGTGCCATGTGACAGTGAGGGCAGAAATAGAATTAGGTGGAGGTTAAATACATGGCTAAAGGGGTGGAGTAAGAGACAGGGTTTCAAGTTCTTGGACCACTGGGACCTTTTTTGGGGAAGATGGGACCTATACCGTAATGATGGATTACATCTTAATCCTAGAGGGACCAGTCTCCTGGCGGGGGCATTTGCTAGGGCTCTCGGGGGGGGGGGGGGGGTGGGGTGGGGGTGGGTTAAACTAGTATGGTTGGGGACAGAGTTTCAAGTTAGGCAGGACAGCAGGGTGAGGGCTTGTAGGCTAAGGAAAGAGACAAGTTTAAATAATTTGAGGGAGGAAAAGCAGGAATTAGTAAAAAGATGTTGTAGTGAAAATTGGGAGAATGGTAGAGAGGAGGATCTGCAGAAGGTCGGATGTAGGAGATCCCTGAGATGTATTTACTTGAATGCGAGGAGCGTAGTAAGGAAGCTGGATGAGCTAAAGGTGTGGATTGACATGTGGCACTATGATGTTGTGGCCATTAGCGAGATGTCATTGAAAGAAGGTTGTAAATGGCAGTTGATTGTTGCAGGATTTCGCTGCTTTAGATGTGACAGAGTCGGTGGATTAAAAGGGGGAGGTGTGGCATTACTTGTCAGGGAGGATATTACAGCAGTGCTGAGGCAAGATAGACTGGAGGGCTCGTCGAGGGAGGCAGTGTGGGTAGAGCTGAAAAATAAGGTTACTATTATGGGGTATATTATAGGCCTCCAAATGGGGAAAGGGAACTAGAAGAGCAAATGTGCAAGGAAATAGATGAGATGTGCAGGAGAAATAGGGTGGTGTTGGTTGGGATTTCAATTTTCCAAACATAGATTGGGAAACACAATCAGTAAAAGGGCAGGATAGCGTAGTATTTATGCATTGTGTTCAGAATTGCTTTTTGCAGCAATATGTTGAGACACCAACTAGAGGGGGAGCAATGTTAGATCCGTTGTTTGGGAATGCAATGGGGCAGGTGACGGAGTTGGAGAGAACTGGATCCAGTGATCATGGGTCCTTTAGCTTTAGCTTAATGTTGGAAAGGGATAGGTTGGGTCCGAGGTTGAAGGTCTTCGAGTGGGGGAAGGCCAGATTTGGAGAAATGAGAAGGGATTTGCAGAGAGTTGTGTGGGCTGATCTTTTTGTCAGAAAGGATGTAAAGGAAATTTGGGGGGCATTTAGGGGTGAGATTTTGAGAGTACAGGATCTTTATGTTCCAGTCAGGCCGAAGAGGAAGACTAAAGGTTCGAGGGAGCTGTGTTTTCTGGTGAAATTAAGAAGTTGGTTCAGGACAAGAGGGAGGCCTATACCAAATATAAAAAAAACCAAGGGGTTGAGGAGATGTATGGTCATTACTTAGATTGCAGGAAGAACCTTAAGAGGGAAATTAGAAAGGCAAAAAGAAGGTATGAGGTGTCCATAGCTAATAAGCCGAAGGTGAATCCTAAGGGTTTTTACAGATATGTGAACAGTAAAAGGAGGGTTAAGGATAGAATAGGTCCACTAGATGATGGGACTGGTGAACTATGTCAGGAACCATATGAGATGGGAGAAATTTTGAACAACTTTTTCTCGTCCGTATTCACAAGGGAAAGGGACATTGAGCTATACAAGATAAGAGAGGCAAAGGGCTCAGTTATGAAAAGGATAGGGATTAGTAAAGCGAGAGTTTTGGAGCTTCTAGGGTCAATTAAGGTGGATAAGTCTCCTGGTCCTGATGGGATTTTTCCCAGGACTTTAAGGGAGGTCTAGGAACAAATAGCGGGGGCACTGACAGTGATTTTTCAAAGATCACTGGAGGAGGGGTGGCACCACAGGATTGGAGGGTTGCAAATGTAGTTCTGTTATTCAAAAAAGGCAGTAGGCGTAGACCAAGTAATTATCGGCCAGTAAGTTTGACTTCGGTAGTGGAGAAGGTTATGGAGGGTATTTTTTGAGATAGGCAGGGATAGATTAGGGGCACCCAGCATGGGTTTGTAAAAGGAAAGTCATGTTTGACGAACCTTGTTGAGTTTTTTGATGAAATGACAAAAAAGGTGGATGAAGGTAGAGCGGTGGATGTGATCTATTTGGATTTTAGTAAGGCTTTTGATAAGGTTCCGCATGGAAGGTTAATCAGGAAGGCTTAGTCAGTAGGAATTAGTAGAGAGATTCTGACATGGGTTCAGAGGTGGCTGGGAGATAGATAGCAGAGAGTCATGGTGGACAACTGTATGTCAGGTTGGAAGCCTTTGACAAGCGGGGTGCCTCAGGGATCGGTGCTGGGCCCCTTGTTGTTTATCATTTATATTAATGATTTAGAGGAGGGTGTGGTTAACTGGGTAAGCAAATATGTGGATGATACAAAAATAGGGGGAGTGGTGGATAGTGAGGTAGATTTTCTTGGATTACAGAAGAATTTGGTTTGTTTGGAAGAGTGGGCTGAAAGATGGCAGATGGAATTCAATGTAGACAAGTGTGAGGTGTTGCATTTCAGTAAAAATAACCAGAATAGGACATATACAGTTAAGGGGAGGGCATTGAGGCATGCAGAGGAGCAAAGGGACCTGGGGGTTATGGTACAGAGTTCACTGACGGTGGATTCCCATGTAGACAGGGTGGTTAAAAAGGCATATGGTATGCTGGCCTTCATAAATCATAGTATAGAGTATAGGAGCTGGGAGGTGATGCTGCAGCTGTTTAAGACATTGAGGCCAGGTTTGGAGTACTGTACTTAGTTCTGGTCTCCAAGAGGCCATGAGTTAAGGGTAAGGGATCAACACTTTAGGAGAAATATTAGAGGTGGCCTTTTCACTCAGCGAGTGGTGGCAGAATGGAATGATCTTCTGAATGAGATAGTTGCAGCAGGGTCCCTTCTGTCATTTAAGAGTAGGTTGGATGTGAACATGGAGGTGAGGGGGTTGGAGGGTTATTAGTGGAGAGCGGGGGGTTTGAGCTAGTGGAGTTGTTCTAGTGACCTGGTGCGGACTTGAAGGGCCAACATGGCCTGTTTTCACTCCATAAATGGTTATATGGTTATATTACTACCAAAGCCTCCACAATCTCCTCAGCTAATTCTTTAAAAATCCTGCGTGTTCTTCATCTAGTGACCCGGTGCGGACTTGAAGGGCCGACATGGCCCGGTTCCACTCCATAAATGGTTATATGGTTATATTACTACCAAAGCCTCCACAATCTCCTCAGCTAATTCTTTAAAAATCCTGCGTGTTCTTCATTGTGAACCCAGTGTCCCTCTACTGGGATAAGAGGTCTATAGGCAGGGTTAAGATCCTTCCCTCCATCGGTGCAATCACAGCTCTCAGCCTGGGAGATCAAGCCCTTTCCAGGCAGATCACTCTCTCATAATATCATGGTCCTCAGTTTAAAATGTGACTCTTGTCAGTTCCGTGGATGATGATTTTCAGATCCAACTTCTTTAAGATATTTTGGCTAAGCTAATTATCAAGCTTTGTTATTTGTTGTTTAATTAGCAATATAGATATTTGTTAATTGTAAACCCATTAATTATTTGCCAAGAAACATAATTTTCTTTAAAATCAATCATAAATGTAATTTTGCTTGCGTTAAACGTTGGATCACAGTTGATGAAGTAAATAAGAGAAGCATCAACTGATAGATGCTTGTGTTTATTTTATCTTGACTTCTAGAAGGCAGCTCTCCCAGTCCCAGTTCCCGCACTTAGCATTTCTGAATCCATCTACCTCAAGCACTCTCACACAACCAATTTTTTAATGGATTTCATACTGTTATGAGGAAACAACTGCCAAGTGCGATTTATCAACCACTCATTAATTCTTGGTGTGGCAGTATCTTGATTGTAAAACCCTAGTCTTCATTTTCTGCAGTCTTGCATCTCCCCATCTCTGCTACTTCTTCTAGTCCATCTTGATCTCTGTACTCTGACTTTTGGCAGCCGTGCCTTCAGATGTGACGATACTCAGCTCTGAAACAGACTCCCCAAACCTCCCTGTCCTCTGTCTTTCAAAACCCTTGAAGAACAGACCCTTACAATGCCAGTACCCTTAATCAGAATTAACTAATCAAAAGGGTGTTTGTCATGAAATGTTCACTTTGTTTCTCCCTCCACCGCATGCTGCCTACCTGCAGAGTGTTTCCAACATTCTCTCTGTTTATTTCACTTGACCATATCTTCAGTGTATGTGGATTTTCAGGCTGTTATTCACATTAACACACGTCTCGCACACTCTGTTTTGGATGTTGTTTACTGTGAAGCACTGGGAAGTGTACTTAAAGAAGTTGGGATGACTGAGGAGGAATTGGTGATGATATTGGACAAAGAGAGAGAGAAAACCACTGTGGAATCTTGGGATAAATGGCCCACAGCCGCTTGCCTCAGGCATTCCCAGTTCCTTTGCTGAATGGGAGTACAGAAACTAGTGGAGCAAAGGTAAACCCTATATCAAAGAGATGGAAGAAGCTTTGCAGTCTGTGATACTCCCATGGATGGAGAACATTCTTGCGCAGTGGGGAGGGGAGGAAGGTAATTCTGGAGTTGATACAGCATGGAAACATACTGATGGTGGGTATATCTCTTTCTCTCTCTTTGGCTTGGCTTCGTGGACGAAGATTTATGGAGGGGGTAAATGTCCACGTCAGCTGCAGGCTCGTTTGTGGCTGACAAGTCCGATGCGGGGCAGGCAGACACGGTTGCAGCGGTTGCAGGGGAAAATAGGTTGGTTGGGGTTGGGTGTTGGGTTTTTCCTCCTTTGCCTTTTGTCAGTGAGGTGGGCTCTGCGGTCTTCTTCAAAGGAGGTTGCTGCCCGCCGAATTGTGAGGCGCCAAGATGCACGGTTTGAGGCGATATCATCCCACTGGCGGTGGTCAATGTGGCAGGCACCAAGAGATTTCTTTAGGCAGTCCTTGTACCTTTTCTTTGGTGCACCTCTGTCACGGTGGCCAGTGGAGAGCTCGCCATATAACACGATCTTGGGAAGGCGATGGTCCTCCATTCTGGAGACGTGACCCACCCAGCGCAGCTGGATCTTCAGCAGTGTGGACTCGATGCTGTCGACCTCTGCCATCTCGAGTACTTCGACGTTAGGGATGAAAGCGCTCCAATGAATGTTGAGGATGGAGCGGAGACAGCGCTGGTGGAAGCGTTCTAGGAGCAAAGGTAAACCCTATATCAAAGAGATGGAAGAAGCTTTGCAGTCTGTGATACTCCCATGGATGAAGAACATTCTTGCGCAGTGCAAGAGGGGAGGAAGGTAATTCTGGAGTTGATACAGCATGGAAACATACTGATGGTGGGTATATAAAAGAGGCATAACAATATGTTGCCAGTCAGCACCAGAGCTAATCCACACAGCCCAAGAATATCAAAGGCAAACAGGACCAAATGGTCGTAATTATGTGAGGTGTTGCAAGGCCCTCACATACTAATCCTGGCCAAATGTACCAGTCACACATACAACCCAGGGCATTGACACCTACCTGCAAGAGCCTTTTGTTCCTAGGGCAGGAATGCACAGGAGGTGAAGTTTGGGGGAGGGAGAGAGTTAAGAAGCAAGGGACTTAACCCTTTGTGAAATCAGGTAACCTGGCTCCACTCTCATCCCTCCTAAACTCATTGCAGTTCATGTGATCACACTGACATTGAAAGGTTGCTGTCTGTAAATGCTGCAAACTCTTCAGGTGGCATCTGTGGAGAGAGAAACAGATTTGAAGATGATGACTCTTCATTGTGTGTAAAAGAACCCATAATGCCTCAGCTCATTGCTTTTTAGAGGGATGTGTGTTTTCAGTATTTAGCTACTGTACTTCCAAGGGCACAACTAATTTTAATCGGAGGGATTGATTAGGTGGGATTTATGCCTTTGTGCAAACTTGTCACCTTGAAGGACTTTTTAAAAAAGCTTATGAATAAGGATAATTATGAATATCTTTTACATTTTTAGACATTCACCATGGTAACAGGCCCTTTCAGCCTTATGAGCCACTGCTGCCCAATTACACCCAATTGACCTGCACACCTGGTACATTTTGGGAGGGTGAAAGGAGACTGGAGCACCAGTAGGAAACACCGGACATGGGGAGAAGATACAAACGCCTCATAGACAACGAGGGATTGCTTGCACTGTAACAACATTGCGTAAACCGGTACGCCAATCGTGCTGCCCCTCATAACTTAATGAATAGCGATCACTATTTCCAAAATGCTTTCCCACTGTAACTATCACCTGGCCAAGCTCATTTGCCAATACAATCTCTAGTATGCCCACTTCCTGGTTGGATTATCCAAATGGTGCTCCAAGAAACTCTCTTGGATATACTTTAACAAATTTTGCCTCATCTAAACCTCTGGCACTAAGGATGTCCCAGTCACTACATTGAGGAAATTAAAGTCTCTGACTACGACCAATGCGTTGGACTGCAGTTTTTCATAATCTCTCTACATATCTGTTTTTTCACTTTCTGATGGCTGTTAGGAGGCTTATATCCCTATGCACCTTTCTTATATCTGATCTCTGCCCACACTGCCTCAGTTGATGATCCCACCATGAGGTCCTTGCTGAGTACAGTTATAATATTCCCCCTGATTAGGAATGCTACACCTCTACCTCTTACACCTTCTCTATCCCATCCAAATCAACAAAACCAAGGAACTTTGAGCTTCCCATCCTGTCACATGGAGAGTTTTCATGAAATTCTTGGATTTCAGGAACTGGAGGAAGATATAGTTGGAATAGTTGTAGAGGTTATATGTGAAGGAAGGATGGAGCACAGATGGGAAGAATATTGTTCATCAATAAAAATCATTCTGTGTCCTAACATCAATTATATCTCCTCTCTGAATTGTAAGAGCCTGTTCTTCTTAAACCCTTCCAGATCCAATAGATCCTGTTCATGGATAACCCTTTAAAAAAAATGCAGGGGGACTTCAACTTATCCAGTTCCGCGCACATTCCTTTTGAAATTGCCATTTGGGAGCAGATTCCCTGCTGTCAAAAGTTTCTGCCTCCCCACTGGCACCTCTCTCATCATCGCAGCAGCTTCCAAATAAACTCGGCTCAGTTTCTCCCACCACCCCACCCAGGATTCCCTGCACTCAACGTACAAGGGAAGCTTTGACTTCTCTCCTTCCACAACAGTCATTATTGGGAACACATTCTATTCAGTTGTTCAGAGATAAAAGGGAGAATACTTGATTCTACAGAACCATTCAGATGTGCAATATGTCTTAAAGTTCTTCCAATGTAAAAATCTTGTCAGCTTTATTAAGTCTGACTCACTTTCCTCAGACAAGAGCAAAAAAAAATTCAAGCCTGACACTAATGCTGTAGTAAAGATAGTACACATTTGTCAGAGGGGCAGTACTGAGGGATGGTTACACTATGGGAGTGGCAGTATTGAGGGGGTTTCATATTCTGGGAGGGGCAATACTGTAGGAGGGTCACTGTGGGAGGGGCTGTACTGTGGGAGGGTCATTGTGGGAGAGGCAGTACTGAGGGAGGGTCACTGTGGGAGAGCCAGTACTCAGGAAAGGTTACACTGTGGGTCACTGTGGGAGGAGCAGTACTGAGGGAGGGTCACACTGTGGGAGGGGCAGTACTGAGGGAGGGTCACACTGTGGGAGGGGCAGTATTGAAGTTGATCCGGCACAATGTGGGCCGCCTTGCAGTGAATCACACTGTGCCGTTTCAGGATGTGCCAAACGTTCCTGTACAGGCTGCTCCTGCACACTTTCACTTTGTTGCTCTCGTCGCTCGTCCAGACACGACACAATGGTCTGTTTTACCGCCCAGTGTTGGGGGGGGGGGGAGTGGGGTACCCAGTGGAAGTTCCTGTATGCAGGAGTCCTCCCCTTTATAATCAGGGGCCTAAGGTGGAGAATGCTACATCAAGCAGTGCCGTGTAACTGTTCCCTGAGTCGGTTTACCGACACCACTGCTGCCAGTCACATCTGCAGCCAGGAGAAGACAGTGGAACAGGAGGTTTTGGCCCCTCTTCGCTTACCTGAAAAGGCTGTTCCTCAAATTCTGGTTTCACTTCAGCCCCACCATCCTGATCTCCAGCCGCCTGGTGTGGAAGGGGGCTGGGCATTCAGTGGATCTCCTTACGGGTTGGCAAAACTGGTCATTCACGGGTTGAGAGAGCTGACTGCCTGACGGTCTTTGAGGGTTATGACCAGGCTGGTGTGGTGTTTGAGCAGTAACACATGGTGGCTGAGTTCAGGGAATGATAGGTCCCTGAGGGGACCGTGCGCGTGGTTGATGACGAAAATAGTTTTTAATTTGATGCATAAAAGAGAGATGGTCGTAATTTCTGCCTCTCAGTTTCTTTCAATGTTATGGTACTTTTTCAATTTAATTGTAGCTCTATGTGAGTTTTGTGTTTGTAACATTGTAGTTTGAATAAAGTTTGTATATTTATTAAAAAAGGCAGTTCTGTGGGAAGGGCAGCACTGAGGTAATGGATGGACTGTACTTATCAGAGCAAAACTATTCATAAACAGGAAACAAACTTAAAACAAGGCATTTTGTTTTATTCAAAAGGTATCATCAAGTCAATACATTCTAAAGGACCAACTCCACTCATGGCCTCTTTTATTGATGTATTCTCCAAGTGTTACACAGGACCCAGTCCTCCGATGGTGGCAAGTCTTTGTCCCTGTGCCTTTGCGTTGGCAACATTGAGCTTGTGTAGATTCCTCATCTACTCCCGCTCTCTGGAATGTACCAGCTGGCAGCATTCCTATTCTGCACACTTCATTGCACTGAAGGAGACAAGGGAATGCTGCATGTTTCAGGTGCTGTCCAACTGAGAATTGAGTTGCTGACACACCAGTCTTGCTCAGTGTAAGAGGTCTCTCAGGACCACTCGAAGGGTTCTGTCTGTTACTTCCCAAAAAAAATCATCAGTTTGTCTTTCCTTATTTGTACCCCAATCCTGGCATGGAAGATATTTGAACTGCACATGTTCCAGATGATGTAAACTACTGACAAATGAGATCATGGAACAGAAGGATTGATTAATGGCCCCCACTCCTTCAGGTGTCGATGTTTGACATTTGGTGCTTGCCAATCCTCTGATCCAGTTGACCATTCATACAGATCATGAAGAGATGCAGACTAGTTGAACCTGTGCTCTTGTAATGTACACACCCAATTAACTTCAGGTGTTTAGAAACACTGCCTTAAGTATTAGATATTTGAGGTGGGCAATAGTGTTGAAGTTCTCCCAATAGTGATACTTTACTAGAGAATTACTTTTGAAATTGTACTCCAGAAGTATAAAGTATACAAATGCAAGGTATTTTGTTTTACACTTGTTTGTGCCTTTACACAAGACCAAAAAAAAGTATTAGTACAGCACCCATTCTGCATGGAATTAATGCAGTTAGTGCCTCAAATCTCAAGGTTTAATTGTGACCTCAAACACTAGCTGTTCTCTTTGCACCTTCTCCCCATGACTATGTGGGTCTCCTCCAACATTCCACAAGGTACTGCTTGGTCAGTTAATTGGCTAATCTAAAGTACAAGAGGCTAGTGAGAGAATTAAGAGGAACTGGATGGGTACAAGAATGAATAGGTTACAAGGGAATGTGCAGGAATGAGAGTGATGCAATAGTCCCCAATGAGTTGAATAGCCTTGATATCATTAGGAAATAAAAAGAGGCCTTTCAGCCCATTTCACCTGTCAGCTCTTTGAAAGAGCTATCCAGTTAATATCCCTCATCCCCAGACCCACAAATATCTCCATAAACCATAGTTATAGAATTTTCTTCTGAAAATTGTTAAATTTGCTTCTTCCACCTTTTTAGAGAACATGTTCCAGGTCAGCTCCTTCCTGTGGCAGATTAATGTAGTTCTTTCAGGTTTTTTTTGCCATATTTATTCTGTGTCCCTAGATAGTTGCTCTCTTGTCACTCAAACCTGTAGATCTAAGCATGGACTCAGACCACTGTGAAAGAAAAACATTGCTGTGGATTCAGAAGATAGACACCTGAGGGGAAATACGCAGACCAGGCAATGTATGTTTCACTTTTCAGGCCCATGATGCAATTGGGCAGCATGGGTTTATGGGCTGAAAGGGCCTGTCATTCTGCTGCATGTCTACATTTAAAATTTAAATTTCACATTCTCTTGTGTTTTTCCCCCTTATTGATTAGGGTCCATGTTGCCTGCTCCTCAACCCATTCACTGAAAGGCTTAGATTCTATTTCTCTATCCAAACCATGATCTTGTAAACATTTCAATTGCTTAATATTTGCATCTAGACCAACTCCAACTCTAGTCTAACCTTACAGCTGAAATTCCTCATCTGAAACCTATGCCCCAGCCTATCTCTCTGCAAACTAATCCTTCCTAACGTGTGCAACCTGGTTTTGAGATTGATGTTCCACCTGTTTTACAAAGTGTAGCTGATTGCTTGACATACCATGTTGAAGGTACTCAGCAGGTCAAGCAGTGGTAGGGACAAAGAATGGTCAAAGCCATTTATAGGCAAGGTCTGAGCTTGAAACTGACACCCCCCCCATCTGAAAGTTGCTGTTTCTTGACTCATTTCCTCAAGCAGAGGATGTGTAGCTTCAGATTCTAGCATCTGCAGTCTCCCATTTCATTTTCAACCCTAGTTGAAAAAATTCAGGATCTCATCTGCTTTAAAAAAAACTATTCATCTTCCAAACTTCAAATTGATGTAGGCACACACAGGAGGCGTCTATACACAGACCCCCTAGCTGGAATCAACTACCTTTGATCAACCTTTCTTTCCTCAGCCAATCTTGCATTAGGCAGTTAGAGAATTTCAGTTACAGTCAATATGTAAAGGCATCACATTTGGTCCACACCATCTATGGTGGAAAAAAACTTGGGAGATTCTTGGGCTAGAAACTAGAGCAATTTGGATGGAAGGATGAGAATCATGACTGAATAAGAAGCATCAGCCAAAGAGATGGTTACAGTGAACAAGATTTTCTAAGAGTATAAGGTCAGAATTGAATTATAACCTTGTCGACATTCCTGCTCAACCCCGTAACCTTACACACTGCCTGCTTATCAGGAACATAGTCTCCTGCCTTAAATATTCAAAGAATGTTTCTAACACCCTCTGGAGGAATTGATCCAAAGAAGCACAATTCAAAGAAAAATTTCTGCTCTGAAATAGTTTACTTAAGAATTGTACCAGCTTCTAGTTCTAGATTCCTCATGAGAAAATATCCCACACAATATTCTCAGGATCTTGCGCTTCAGTCAAGTCTTTCAATCTTCAAAGCAGTGGCAATGAAAGCCTCGTTTCCTCTGACATGTTATACTCAGCATTATGTGTCAGGCTTCTTTTGGAGAACTGATTGAAAGTTTAATACATTTTGGATATCACTTCAAACTCTGCACCTGCATCATGTGATCATTTGCAGACCAAAGAAAATGCAATGATGGGAAACTCCAGCAACAGCCACAGGAACTCGAGATGGTCCAGCAGAATTTGCAAGACAAATGGATGGTCAATGTTTTGAGTCAAAACCCTCATCAGGACCAAGGGCAAAAATACTATCCACAATATGGAACACCAGGGTGGTCAGTAGTTAATTAGCCAAACGGCCATCAGGGGAGAAGACAACTTGAACAAAGCATCAAATCTGATCCTTAAACTTCAGAAAGCATTAACAAAATCCTGTAATGATTTAGCCTCTACATGGTTTGTGGCTGTTAAGCAAGATGAGGAAACACTGCCCCTCACAGGACAGCATCTGACTACCAGCACCAAGGCAAGCTAACACCAATCCGTTACACACAGTCTCTCCAAACCCTAGCTTCCCAACAGATGCTCAAAACCTGCAAGCATACAGCAAGATGCTCAATGCAGAGTCATGGAGTTGAACAGAAAAGAAACTGAACTTTATAGACAAATCCACAACGTGGTTACAACAGCAGCAGATCAACCCTGAAGTATCTCCTCGCAACTTCCCAAAGCTTCTTCACCATCTACAAGTTATGGAACACTCTCCACTTCCCAGAATAATTGCAGGGCCTTGTAAACAGCTTTGTAAAAGTCCATGTAGACAACAGCCCATGTCATAAAACATTTGTAATCAGTCCTCACTTTTCAGAATCTCCTACCACTGATATTAGGCTGAGTAGGCCTGTAGTTCCCAAACTGTCTTTTCAGTCCTTAAATAAAACCACATTAAGCACTCTTCAGTCTTCCATACCCAACATGGCTTTAAGGGCACATATTACTCTGCCAGGGGCCCAGGAATTTCTTCCTGGCATCCAACAATATCCTACCTGATCATTAAAAGATAAACCTGCCTCAGCAAATATCACAATGTGTGTAATGTCAGAATCCAGATTCAACGGCAAGACTTGCCAGAGTTCTTCAAAAGCACGGCCATTATACAGTTGTGGAAATGTTACCCATCAGGGTTGTGCCCTATCTTATACAGATTCTACATTCTTTGTTCCAATTAAAAGGCGGGATTAAGTACTTACTTCAGCTGCACTACAACCATAGGGGATGCTTGTTTACTGTACAGCAACTAGGCATAAAATTAGCAAAGTCTAAATTTTATTTCAATAAGTTTTTTTAATCATCTTTACAAAAATAAGTTGTGATGTCCTTTCAAATTCATGGCTCACCTGCAGAGGGAAAGTGCAAATATTTGAAACAATTGTAACACTGCTCAATATGAAAAAGCCAGAAAGCGGATTTCAAATCGTTATATGATGCAGAACAATATCTTAGATCAGAGTTTTCCCTTGACCAATCCGAAACATGTGAAGAACTCAGTGCTGCGCCATCTTCATTCTCCAAGTCAATCAGGAGATGTGCAAGGTTTGTGGAGAAAGTACCATCCAATCTTCCACAACTTGCTGACTGATAATAGGAAGGAAATCAAGGATCTATACTCATCTACTCTGATGTACTGTCATGCTGAGCTGAATGAAGTGCAAGGCAACCCCTCTGGGCTGATTGTGGTAGTTGAATTGGACTGATTTGGAGAACTCCAATGACAAGATCATTCAAATACAGTAAACAGAAAGGCATGGAAAGTTACCAGCTCCCATTAGCAAGTGGTTTCACACTATAGTCCACTTAGTATTTAAACCTCAGCTGGAGGTTATACAAGTCAGATGATAAACTTAGCATTCTGTACCCCTAATACAGTTTAGGGAAAAAATTAGCATTACCCTGCTGCATTTTGCACCATGTTTAAATAGCTATCCCATCAAACCTATCCTAGTTTATCTTTAAGATTAATTAGAGTGTCCTTACCTTTTCAATTATTTGTCCTTCCAACAGCCAGTTAGTTTTCTGCTGCTTTATCTTTACTAGAATCTTTTCCCTAGAAGACAAAAAAATCTAAGTTCACTATGCTTGTTTTCATCCCAAGTGTTCCTACATGTAAAGGCTTAGAGATGACCAATGGAAAGGCTTGGAAATAGAAGTGTCGGTGCTCATTTTCAAAATTCTGAATTGCATAATGGTTCCTACACAAAGGGCTGCACATCTAATCCCAGTATTGAGAAGTTAGTTCACACATTAGTTGGGAAATGCCAGTATCTATTAATTATAACAGGATACTTAAGAAAACAACATGATTAGGAAAGTCAAGGTAAATTTAACAAACAAGTTTCGTGCAGTAACTGTTACAATGAAAGAACAGTGGATGTGGTGTAGAGATTGTTTTTTGAAGGCCACAAGACACAGGAATAGAAATAGGCCATTCAGCCTATTGAGTCCACCTCACTATTTAAATCAAGAGCTCATCCATTTTCCCGTTCAAACCCACTGCCTGGCACTCTCACCATAACCTTTGATGCCAAGTCTAATCAAGAACCTATCTCTGAGGATGTCATATGATGTAGAGGAAGAAGGAGGCAGCCTCCCAAAGCTCACAGATAATTATAATAAGGAAAAAAAAAATTTACAGTAATTTAAATAAGGAAGAATACACATTTAAGGTGAAAATGTCAAAGAAAAATCAACAATTATGGGCAACTGAGCTCTCAATGAGAAGTTTTTTTTTTAAAAACACAGAAAAGGGCCTACTTACACCAAGAAGCCAGAGGTTGTAGCTTGTTCTGCCTCCCATGCAGACAATCCATGCCTGAGGAATAGTGGAATGCCTTCGGAGTTGGAGCCAAGTGACGATATGGAAAAAGAGACTGGGAATGTGCACAGTGAAGGAGAACTGGAAGAAGCAAGGAGGAGGATCTCTCTCCCAAAATGGTGCTTTGGAGACTGATCAAAGTACAGAAGAGGATGAACTGGTAAATGTTTAACTTTTTAAAAAAAAATCATGGCTCACTGGTTTAAGTACAAACTAAAGAAAAATATACTAATGAAGATATAATGAAAATACTTTTATTGAAAGATCAGAATACTAACAAGAAACTGGATCATATTTTAAAAGGGGTGACCAGGCTCGAAACAGAAATAGGGATTTTAAGTGAAGGAGTAATGGAAGTGAAAAAAAAAATGGATGAAACTATGGAGAAAGAATTAAATGAATGGGCAACAGAAAAAATATTGGAAAAGATGGATTCTTTAGAAAATTTTAGTGGACGTAATAATGTTAAAATAGTGGGACTCAGAGGGAGTGGAGGGGGTGAATAAATCCCATCCACTTCTTTCAAGAATGGTTACCAAATCTCCTGGGAGTACAAAATGTCAGAGCAAAGATAGAAGTTGAGAAAGTATATAGATCTCCTTATCCACATCCAGGAATGGATCAAAAACCTCGCTCTATATTAATTGAAATTGAAATTTAATGATAGTGAATAAAACATCGAGCTGCAGCAAAAACAGTTAAGGAGAGAGAAGGAAAACCACTGGAAGTTAAAGGTGAATTTTTTTTTGTTCTGATTCAAGTGTTGCACTAATATTGCATAGAAGGGAATTTAATCCACTGAAAAGGTTACAAATTTGCACTGTGTCAACCAGCCAATTTGAAAATCATGGTGCCAAATGGACAAAATAAGTTTTTATTACTGATAATGAAACAAAGAATTTTGTGAACAAATTATCAACTTGGAAGGAAATTGAAAGAACTTCTTTCAACCGGATTCTTTAAATCTGAAATATGATACTACTTCTTGTGTATTTATATTTGTTTAATATTAATCCTTTTGGGGAAAAAATAAAATTTTCTGAAATTGTTTTGCCTGGGAGTTTAAGAGGCTGGCCTCGAAAATCCATACATGTGTGTTTGTTAGTGGGTTTTCCCAGTGCCTGTAAAATAGAGGAGGTGGCAGAATTTAAAACGCTAAAGGGAGGGTTTCTCCATTTCATTTATACATTTTTCTTGGGAAGAGTGATATTGGATCCTATGTTTGAGAAGTGAAAATGGCTTTTGAAAAGAATATGGTGTTGGGGATAGAAGGAAAGGTAAAAAGTATAACAAGATCTTTTTGTGTGTAAATTCTAAGTAGAGGTTACTTTTCTACATTTTTGAAATTCACATTATAGATCTGGTTAAAAAAAGGAAAAGATCCCTTTTGTTTTGAAACTAGTCCTAAGATTTTTTTCTATTCATAATGTTTTTTGTGAAGTGTTGTTAGTAGTGGACCCTATCTTTGAGAGAAGGGTAATGACTTCATTGATATCCCTTAAATTTTAAAGTTATTTGAATAGTAGTCCTAAAATTTTACTTTATTTTCTTGCTTTCATTTTTTAGGGTTCTTTGGGGGAAGGGGGTAGGGGGAGATAGGTGGGTAGAATAGACTTGGGTTTTAAAGTCAACATGAAATATGGTTTATATTCTACAATGAATTTTGAATATGCCTTAAAAACTTCAAAAAATTATTTTTTAAAAAATAACCTATCTCTGCCTTAAATACACCCAATGACCTCACCTCCACAACCACCTGTGGCAACAAATTCCAGAGATTTGCCACCTACTGGTTGACAAAATTCCTATGCTACTTTATTTTAAGCAGAAGCACGAAAATCATGAAGTTGTACCCTCTTGTCCAAGACTCTCCCTCTATGAGAAACACCATTTCTACATCTACTCTCTCTACACCTTTCAACATTCAAACTGTTTCAATTAGATCTTCCCCTCATTCTCCGAAATAACAATGAATACAGGCCAAGAGCTATCAAACACTATTCATATGATAACCCTTTCATTTCAAGAATCATCCTTGTGAACCTCCTCTGAATCCTCTCCAACAGCAGCAGATCCTTTTTAAAAGGAGGAGCCCAAAACTCTAAATGAGGTCTCACCAGTGCCTTATAAAGCCTCAACATCACATTCCTGCCCTTGTATTCTATTATTCTTGAAATGCACGCCAGCATTGCATTTGCCTTCTTCACTGACAACTTAACCTATATTTACCTTCAGACTATCCTGTACAAGGACTCCCAGGTCCCTTTACATCTGGGTTATTTTCAATTTTCTCCCCATTTAAAACTACCAGTAATTTTCCTATTTATTTATTCTATCAAAGTGCATGATCATAAACTTTCTAATCTTGTATTTCATTTGCCACTTTCCTGCCCATTTCTCCTAAACTGCCCAAGTTCTCCTGCAACTTGGAGTAAAACACTAAAGTCCTTCTACAGCTTCCCTGTCCTCAACACTACCTACTCCACTGATAGCCCCATGTAGAGGTGATAATTTTTTTTCATATATACAACAAATGGGATTGGCATGGATTGTGAAGTTGTTAAGATATGGAATAGAAAAATGTTTAAAAAATATATAAATCAGGCACCAACTGCTTTTGTACTACAGGGATTAGGCCTTTTGTACATTGGGAAGCTATAGCAAGATTCTCTACACAAAAAAAACTCAAGCATTTGGAAGACAAGTTTCTTTCCTCTGACCCTCAGCAATGGATTAGCTATAGACTGCCCTCTTGTGGCACAGGGAGACACCAAATTCAAGTGATGAGCAATTCCTATTGATGCGCCCTTCCTTTTGTCAGACTAAAAATTCAAAACTATATGCTATTTAGTCTTATTATTAATACACCTGCTTCTCAGTCCTATTTCCTGTACTAAACTAAATAATTCCACTTCAGAATTAAATTGAAATAATTGTCATGAAACAAAAGTCTACAGATACTGATTGCAGTAAAAAGCACCAAAATTCTGGAGCAACTCAGCCAGTCTCACAGCATCCATGGGAGGTAAAAATATTAGCCACATTTCAAATCATAGTTCTTCAAGGTACAAACAAAAAACAGGAAGGCATCTGCATAAAGACTGTAGAAAGTCTGGGAGGGGCCCAAAGGTGTTAATTGTATAGGGGAAAGAAAGGATTTTAGCTCTGTGAAAGAGGAGAAAGCTGGGGAAAAGGTGATGGGGTAAGAAGGGGAGGTTGAAATGAAACTGGAGAAGTTGATATCAATGCCATCCTGTTGGAGGGTGCCCAGGTGGAAGAGGTGTTGTTCCTCCAATTTGTAGTGGTTTCATTCTGCCAGTGGAAAAGGCCATGGACAGACAGGTCAGCAAGGGATTGGGATGGGGAATTAAAATGGGTGGCCACTGTGTGACAGAGCCAAGGTGCTCAACAAAGTGATCTTCGAGTCTGTGTCCAGTCTCTCCAACAAAGAGACCACAACGAGAGCACTATGCAGATTCACGTATAATGTTGCTTCTCTTGGATAATTTGAAATAATTAAAAGACCATTTTCTCCAAATGGTGAAGTGCACCTTGCATCAAGTTAGGCTGAGAACACAAGGTTTCAAATACTGACAAAACAGTCAATGGTTTTCACAATGTTGCACAGAAACTTCAGACAGGTCAATTGTGTTGCAAGCCAAAACAATCAGTTCTGGCTCCAAAGATCCTTGGAGACAATCAAGCAAACAGCTGGTGATACAGAAACTTGGTGTTACAGCCTGCACTTCCACTTCATAAAAATGGTTATATGTAGATTAATGTTTGGTAGTAGATGGAGATGCAACCTACCTTTTTACCTGGCAATCCATCACCCATCACATCTCTGGAATATACACAAAAAACAATGAAATCAACACCAATTAAATGCTCAGAAAAACAACAACTAAATAACCAAATCACTTACACTGCTTTTTCTGTATCCAATCGCTTTTTCTGGAAGAAATTGTTAGAAAATCATCTTATTTGTGATCAAAGAAGGAATGAGAAAGGCTTTTCTCAAAATCCTACCAGAACACCAGATTCCAGCTACCTTTGAAATTCCTGTGCTCTTGGTGGATGCAGGTCTCTTTGTTTGTTTGAGTGGGGTTCCCTCTTCTTCTTCTTCTTCCTCCTCCTCCTCCTCCTCCTCCTCATTATCATCCTCCTCCTCCTCCTCCCACATGTCATCCACTGAAAATTAAAGACAAAAACAAAACACACTTTATACCAAATGTAGCTGGTGATCTGCTGTCAACAGATGACCCATGCTCCAGGTAGAATATAGTCATGGAGTCTGGCACAACCAGCACACAGACAATCACTTTGGCCCATCACAGCCACATCAATGTTTTGCCCATCTTCAGTAATCCCATTTGCCTAGATTAGGACTATATTCTTTTAAAGAGAGTCCTTTGGCAAGTTATTCCAGATATCAATTCCCAAACGAAACATGCCCATCAGATTCAAAACTTCTTTCTCTCACCTCAAATCGAAACCCTAGGGCTTTTGATACCTCGAGGAGTGTGGGGGGAGGGGAGAAGAGAAAGAGATACTATTGAACTCATCTGTACCTCAGATTTATGCACCCACCAGGACATTCTGTGAGCAGGACATTCCCTCAAACCCACTAATTTTAAACTCAAAATGTTGGTCATGACCAGGTAGTGGTGGTCACCAATTTTCAAAAAGAACTAGGTGAAGGTTAAACAATTCTTGTACTTACAGACTACATTTGCTCCTGTTATATAGACAGGACCAGATCCACTCTTTAGATTGAAGGTAATTGGTGGAGTCAGCTCAAAGCCACAAATCATGGTCTAGTGGAGAGAGCAGGATTAGTGATTGCAGGAAGTGCAGTAGTCATGAGGTGCGAAATATAATCTTAGTAACAAGACAAACCAACCATTGGCAGGACAGAAAGTTTCAGAGCAGCAATGGGGACTGGTTGACTCTCATCTTTGGGAATTATTTCCACAATGTTCAATTCATCCTTTGCACCAACTCCTAAACATATCTGAGGTTTACAAGGTGAAGAAGCAGTGAATTAAACTACAGGCAGAAACTCAGCAGTGAGAAAGCAGACTTCACAATAGGTTTATCTGAAAATACTCTGGCTAGAAGCAAGTTCAATTGTATTGGAACACATTACCATCTCCCTCTGCTTTATAGAAATACCCTTCCTCCTTCCCCATTGTTATGGCAGACAGTGCTTGAACTGAACTGTCAGAAGGCAGCATTAGATACAAGATGTTAAACACTACTGCACAAAGGCAGGTTGAAAAGACCCCATCACAATATTTCTCCACAGAGCAGGATATCCAGATCAATATTTCCCCCTTGCATAGTGTCTCAATGTCTCGGAAATAGATTTGGTGACATGCAACACATTAATATGGGAGTTTTGTTATGTGAAATTGGCCATTGTCTGCACGTGTGCTTTCAACAATCCAGAACTGCAAGGGATGCTATTGAACTATATTGGAACTTGTACAGATTATTAATGCTGCCCATTTACACCCCCCACCACAAGAACCAACATCTTTGGAAGAACCACATTGTCTTGAAAGCCACTAATACAAAACGATCTACAACCTTTCAATGGAAATAAAAAAAGCCCTTCATTACCATCTTCAAGACCAAATGATGTTCAGCATCATCTGAAATGTCAAACATTTGGGTCTTCTGCTGGGCATTCAATTCGCAACCTGTGGGCAAATTCAAGAGTTTTGTTACTTAATTATTTAACAACTCTTCAAACAATCCATCCTTAGTTAATATAGCATGCAAAGACTCAAAAGAAAGATAGATTGAGGACTCAAATGGGAAATAAAGCAGATCGAGGAATAGAGAGCCATAGCATCTTTGAAAAGCTCAAAGATATCAACACCGCCACAATAAAAATGTGCCAATATTCCACGGATAAGACATCTTTCCCAGTCCCTTACCTTGTTGACTCACTGGGAGCCCTTTTATTCCATGTAGAAGATTGGAAACTGTGACCAATCTTTGTAAAACATCATTGGTAAAAGGCCAAGAACAAGCTCAAGGCAAAGGCTTGAGGGCCAATATGATCAGACAACCAAATTTATCCCTACAACATGAATTGATATTTGGCCATCATCACATAGATATTTACTGAAGTGGCTATGTATTAACATTACCTCCATGGCTACACATCATGAAAATAATTCCCATTAAAAAACAGGATGAAGTTAATGAAATCATTTCCAGCATTGAAAGAAGCTCCCATACGAGGACAAAGAACAAAAGCAAAAACTTATGGAGGTGGAGAGACACACCATGGTGGATCTTAAGTAGCAGAGACATTAGTGGGCACATCATGTAATGTACACCATGAAGATTTTTTTCTCTACAAAAGATACAACCAAAGACACAATGAAGTTTAATCACACATCCCTTACCCCAGAGAACTGTAGGCTTATCCATTTTTGTTGGTGATACTTCTGCTTGAAGTTATTTTTTTCAACACTGTAAAAAGGATAATTTTGCTGAATTAAAGATAAAATCACAATTGATTTTGTCCCATGGCCAAACAAGGGTGAGAGGAAGATTTATCTATACAACCTGGACAAGAGAGAGGAATATAGCATTATGAAATGAGCCAAAGTATCCTAATCAGCATTCCAACTCTGCCCAACCAACCTTTCCACAATTCAAGGGCCCACCTTTCTCTGCCCATCTCTATCCCTGTCCAAAATTCACTTCTAACAAGTTCTTGAAGACCAGTTTGCAGAGAAAACAAATTTGAAACAGCTCTAATGTTTCAGATAACAACTTCTTTCAGAAGTGGAAGAATGCAACAAGAAAACACACTCATCTATCCATTTGCTGACAGAAGCATTGTCGAACCTACATGGCAAATAGGAACTGGTTATTATTGGTTCACTCTTTCTGCAACAATAGATAAAAGACATTGAGAAATAACAACAAAAAAGCCAGTCCCAAAATATCATCTAAATACACTTTTAATTCCCCAACTTTTAGCAAAGGTATTACTGCCAAGTGTGACATTGAACAAGGACGGGAAAAGTGGGGAAGCAACCTTTATGATCAGGACACTCCTGTTGTTACTTTTTAAACTCAAAAATTCCTGTACTTACCCCAGTTTAATCTAACAGAGAAACATTTAGAAAGCTCACCTCACAAAGTTTCTGAAATAGAGTGGAACAGGTGAAAGTAATTAACACCAATTAAAAGGAAAGGGGGGGGGGTGGATGAACTTTTAACTATTTCAGTCCCAAGTTTCAGCCATGTACCTTACAAAAATGTTTGTTCAACATTATAAAATGTTTTCATTTCAGATTTGCATAATTTTAGCTTCTCATTCACTGATGAAGTTATTGATGCTTCATCTCCAGGAATGCAGCCATGAGTACGGTTTTCACCTCTTTGCCTAGTTCACCCTCAATGATTTTTCTTCCCTTTGACTTCACAACTTAAAAATGCTTCAAGAGGCTGGTATTACAACACATAAAAGCCAGCCTCCCACCTACCTTTGATCCATATCAGTTTGCCTAGAGAGCAAATAGGTCTACAGTGGATGCCATCGCTACTGCTCTTCGCATTGCATTGACCCACCTTGAACACCAGGGGAGCTAAGTGAAGATGCTTTTTATAGACCAGTTCTGCCTTTAATGCCATCATCTGGGCAGACTGGTAACAAAACTTGTTGAATTAGGATTTTCCCCATCTATTTGTCTCTGGATTAAGGACTTTCTAACAAACCTCTCCCAGACTGTTAAAATTGGCACTCACCTCTGTTCTACCCTTATATTTAGCATTGGCTCCCCACAAGGATGTGTATTGAGCCCCATCCTCTATTCCCTCTATATCCATGATTGTGTCTCCATGTATTCTACCAATGTCATCATCAAGTTTGCAGATGACACAACTGTGATTGGACTGGCTTCAAGGGGAGATGAGACAGCCAACAGGGATGAAGTCCAAAGACTGACAGCACGGTGTTCAGAGAACGATCTCATCTTGAACTCCTCAAAAATTAGACTTCAGGTGGAGCAGTACAGTTTCAGACCCACTGAATGGAGACTGTGTGGAAAGGATCACTGTTTTCAGGTTTCTGGATATGCATTTTGCATATCTCTCCTGGACTGTCATTACCATTGCACTAGCTAAAAAAGGCTTAACAACGACTCGATGCCTTGAGGATTCTTAGGAAAATCAAACTGCTGATGTCCTCCTATCGCTACTCTATTGAGAGTGTGCTGGCCTACTGTATTCCTATGTGGTTTGCCAGCTGCTCAGGAGCAGACAAGAGGGACCTTCAGAAGGTCATCAATATGGCCCAGATGATTATCAGCGGCAGACTGCCCTCTTTGGAGGATTTATTCAGCTCATGTAAGCACATGAATGAATAGATCCTCCAAAGAGGGCAGTACGCAGCACAGGATAAATTGCTTAATTTATTTTTATTTTGGAAAATATGCTTACATTGTATTGTTTCTGAATAACTGTTTGTTGCTTACACACACCTATAAAGAATTTCATTATCATTTTTGTGGCTTTGCATTTTGGCGTCATTGATTGAGAAATTACATTTAACTTTGCATACTTTTTAATCTACATTTGATTTTATATTATTCAATAGTTTGAGCTACAAGGAACACTGACTGTGCATAACGCAGAATAGCCTCTGAACATTGTTAGCTTAGCAAGCCTTCTACCATTGTACTTCATTCACATCTTTTTGCCCAGATATCTAATTTCCTATTCTCAACCCTGACAGATGGGGCTAAGAGTGAGGTCGTCGAGCTTGGAAGTTGATGGGGGGTGGCAGATAGGCTAGGAGCGAGGCATTTGGGCTCGGGTGTTAGATGAAGGGATTGGACGGGGCTAGAAGTGAACGGTCGGAGTCTGGAGTTGGATGAGGGGGTGACGGAGCTGGCTAGGAGCAAGGCAGCCGGGCTTGGGAGTTATATGGGGGGAGGCAATGGACAGAGCTAGGTGTGAGCTTGGGAGTTAGGTGTTGGGCAGGTGGGCGAGTCAAGGTGGGGCCCTGGCTGCCACACCCTAGATACATCTATGCACTGACACGAGAAGCATCAGATATTAAGTACAAATGAAAATCAGTGGCAAAACAATTTTAGGTTAGTTAAACTAATGCAACGTGTCAGTATCATTGTGCAATTAAACATGCTGAATTCAGTAAAAGTTTATTTAAAGTTTCTCCAACTTACTATGTGATACAGCAAATCTAAAATTATTTTGAGTTCAGCTTTTTTTAATAATTTTTTATTTTTCAAACTATGAACCATATCAACCAAAATATGTACGAATGTTTCTCATTAAATTTACACAGTGGTCTTTTCTCCCCTTTTTTCCCCTTTCCCTCCCTCCCCTCTACCCACCTCCATCCAAAACCCATAAATATTCAACATATACAATACAATAAAACCATAAAACAATATCTTACATAAAGGAAAATAAACAAGAAAAATGTGTCATCTATTTATTACACACTCAATCTAGTCGTTATGTCTTATCATTTTCATTCTCATTTTAGGGGATGGAGGTCGTAGGCAAGCTCCCTCTGATATGTTCCATGTATGGTTCCCAAATTTGTTCAAACATTGAGTCTTTATTTTTTAAATTATATGTTATTTTTTCCAATGGAATGCATTTATTCATTTCCATGTACCATTGCTGTATTCTCAGGCTCTCTTCTATTTTCCAAGTTGACATTATACAATTTTTTGCTATCGCTAAGGCTATCATAATGAACTTTTTTTTTGCACTTTATCCAATTTGAGGCCTAATTCTCTACTTCTTATGTTACTTAAAAGAAATATCTCTGGTTTTTTTGGTATGTTATTTTTTGTAATTTTATTTAGTATCTGATTTAATTCTTCCCAAAATGTATTACTTTCATACATGCTCAAGTTGCATGTAATTTATTTCCTTCTTACAGTGAAAATATCTATCTGATAATGTTGTCCCAGTTTTTTAATTTTTGAGGAGTGATGTATACCCTGTGTAACCTTGTGTTTATTGTATTCTTCATAGTTCCAGAACATAACTTTTCCCATACTTAATTTTTTTATCTTTATGTTTAGATCCTTTCCCACTTCTGCTTAGGTTTATAGTTTATTTCATTTTCCTTATCTTCCAGCTTAATGTACATGTTGGTTATAAATCTTTTAATTATCATTGTGTCTGTAATCACGTATTCAAAGCTGCATTCTTCAGGTAATATCAAGCTGTTTTCCAATTTATCCTTTAAATAAGCTTTCAATTGATGATATGCAAACATTGTACCATGACTTATTCCATATTTGTACTTCAACTGTTTTTCCATGTATTGAGTAAGTGATGCAATAGTGGTGAGTTTTTATATTAAACCAGCTTTTCATCCCACTTATAAAGTATATAAGTGTATATTTTCCCCTATTTTATCCAGTTCTATCTCAGTCCAGACTGGTTTGTCCCTTGTCTGGTAAAAATCTGATAAATACCTTAATTGTGCGGCTCTATAATAATTTCTAAAATTTGGTAACTGCAAACCACCTTGATTATACCTCTCTGCTAATTTATCTAGCACTACCCTTGGATTCCTCCCTTTCACAAGAATTTCCTTATTATTCTCTTTAGTTCCTTAACAAATTTTTCTGTTAAAGGAATTGGTAACATTTGAAATAAGTATTGTATCCTTGGGAACACGTTCATTTTTATGCAGTTTACCCTCCCTATCAACGTTAGCGGTAATTCTTTCCAATGTTCTAAGTCTTCCTGCAATTTCTTTATTAGTGGCTGATAATTTAGTTAGTACAAGTGGCTTAAATTATTATCTAACCTGATCCCTAGGTATCGGATTGCTTGTGTTTGCCATTTAAATGGTGATTCTTTTTTAACTTCTGTATAGTCTGTGTTACTCATTGGCATCATTTCACTTTTATTCCTGTGGATCTTGTACCCTGATATTTCTCCATATTCCTTCAATTTCTTATGTAATTCTTTTACTGATACCTCTGGTTCTGTTACGTATACTATGATGTCATCTGCAAATAAGCTGATTTTATATTCCTTCTCCTTTATTTTTATCCCTTTTATTTTATTTTCTATTTCAGTTCTGCCAAAGGTTCTATTGCTAAGGTGAACAATGAGGGGGTTAGTGGACATCCCTGTCTAGTTGACCTACTTAATTTAAAGTGACTTGATACATATCCATTTACTGCTACCTTCGCCAACATTCCATTATACAATGCTTTAATCAAATTTATATATTTTTTTGGTAGATTGAACTTCTGTAATACTTTAAATAAGTAATTCCACTCTACTCTGTCAAAGGCTTTTTCTGCATCTAGAGCAACAGTCACTGATGTTTTCTTATTTTCTTTAACTGCGTGGATTAGATTAATAAATTTAAAGACATTATCCACTGTTCGTCTTTTCTTAATAAATCCAGTTTGATCTTGTTTTACTATTTTTGGTACACAATCAGCCAATCTGTTTGCTAATAATTTCGCTATTATCTTATAATCTGAATTAAGTAGAGATATTGGTCTATATGATGCTGGTGTTAGTGGATCCTTCCCCGTCTTTGGTATTACTGTAATTATTACTGTCTTACATGAATCTGGCAAGTTTTGTGTTTTTTCTATCCAGTTCATTACTTCCAGGAGAGGAGGAATTAATAATAACTCTTTAAATGTTTTATAGAATTCTAATGGAAATCCATCCTCTCCTGGTGTTTTATTGTTCGGCAGCTTGTTTATTTTGTTCCTCTTCTTGCAATTTCAGCAATTCAATTTTTGCTAAAAATTCCTCTATTTTGTCATCTTTCCCATCATTCTCAGTTTGATACAATTGTTCAAAAAATTCCTTAAAATTTTCATTAATCTCTATTGGATTATATGTAATTTGTTCATCCTTTTTCCTTGATGCCAGTATCGTTCTGTATAGTTGCCAGGCTAATATTTTGTGTTTTTTCTCCCAGTTCGTAATACTTTTGCTTTGTTTTCATTATGTTCTTCTCCACCTTATATGTTTGTAATGTTTCGTATTTAATTTTTTTCCCACCAATTCTATCCTTTTCATTATATCATCCCTTATTACTAATTCCTTTTCTGTACTTACTATCTCCTTTTCTGTACTTACTATCTCCTTTCCAACTGCTCTATTTCCCGATTGTAATCCTTTTTCATCTTAGTCACATAACTTATTATCTGCCCTCTAATGAAGGCTTTCATTGCGTCCCATGATATAAATTTGTCTTTCACTGATCCTGTGTTTATTTCAAAATATGCTTTAATTTGGCGTTCAATAAACTCCCTAAATTCCTGTCTTTTAAGTAGCATGGAGTTTAACCTCCATCTATATGTTCTTGGTGGGATGTCCTCCAGTTCTATTGCTAATAATAGGGGTGAATGATCTGATAGTAGTCTAGCTTTATACTCAGTTTTTCTGACTCTCCCTTGAATATGGGCTGACAACAAAAACATATCAATCCTTGAGTAAGTTTTGTGCCTACTCAAATAATATGAAAATTCCTTCTCTCTTGAGTGTTGCCTCCTCTTTATATCCATAAGTTTCATTTCCTGCATTGATTTAATCATAAATTTGGCTACTTAATTCTTTTTATTTGTCTTTTGTCCAGTTTTATCCAACATTGGGTCCAAATTAAAGTTAAAATCCCCTCCTATCAATATATTTCCTTGTGTGTCTGCAATCTTCAAAAAAATATCCTGTGTAAACTTTTGATCCTACTCATTAGGCACAAATATATATTAAGCAAATTCCAAAATTCTGGGAATATCTGACACTTTATCATTACATACCTCCCTGCTGGATCTATTACTTCCTCCTCTATTTTGATTAGTATATTTTTGTTAACTAGTATGGCTGCACCTCTAGCTTTTGAATTATAGGATGCTGCCGTTACGTGTCCTACCCAGTCTCTCTTTAATTTGTTATGTTCTGCTTCAGTTAGATGTGTTTGCTGCACAAATGCTATATCTATTTTTTTCTTCTTCAATAAATTTAGAAGCCTCTTCCTTTTAATTTGGTTATGTATCCCATTAATGTTTATAGTCATATAGTTCAACTTGGCCATCTTATATCTTGCATACACCTCTTTTCTACCTCTTCACCACCTCCATCCCCCTTTTCCCCATTTTTATCTCTTAGTTTTCTCTTATTACACTTAATGTTCGACAACACATTTAAAACATAAGGTATCCCCGCAGTTCCCACATCCAGTAATACCTTAACCCCAAAAGTTCCCCCTCTCTGAGTTGCCCCATATCCCTTGTCGGGCAACCACAACTCCCCTTTTCATTTGGATTGTGATCATGTTTGCAGTTTTTCCAGTGACGGTTATTCCCCCTCTACCCAGCCCTCTCCAGAAAACACTTTTTTTTTAAACACATATAACAAATCTCTCTCTTTTTTCCCCCCCTTACTTCCTTCCTTCCCTTCTCTTTTCCCTCTTTAGTTCTTTACATATACATTGTTTTTACATCTTTATATATACTTTATCGCTGTTCTTCATTCTTGTTACATCTCTTCATCTCTTCCTCTTTCCTGCAAATGTTCTGCAAATTCTTGCACTTTCTCTGGATCCGAGAACAGTCTGTTTTGCTCCCTGGGTATAAATATTTTAAGTACGCTGGATGTTTTAATATGAATTTGTAACCTTTTTTCCATAAAATCGACTTCGCTGTATTAAACTCCTTCCTCCTCTTTAAGAGTTCAAAACTATGTCTGGGTAAAAAATTATTTTTTGACCCTTGTATTCCAATGGTTTATTATCTTTTCTAACTTTATTCCTTGCCTGTTCCAGTATATTTTCTCTTGTCGTGTATCTCAAAATTTTTACTAAAATGGAACTTGGTTTTTGTGGTTTCAGAGCTAATGCTCTGTGTGCCTTTTCTATTTCCATTTCTTCCTGCATTTCTTTCATTCCCAGGACCTTCGGGATCCATCCTTTTATAAATTCCTTCATATCTGTGCCTTCTTCACCCTCCTTCACGCCCACTATTTTTATGTTGTTTCGCCTACTATAATTTTCCAACATATTAATTTTCTGAGATAACAACTCTTGTGCCTCTTTAATTTTTTTGACACTTTCTTCCAATTTTTCTCTTAAGTCATTTACTTCCATTTCTACAGCCGTTTCCCACTCTTCCACATTCTCTACTCTTTTCCCTATTTCTGTCATGACCAGTTCTAACCTTTGCATTTTATCTTCTGTTCTTTTCATTTTCTTTTTAATTGCATTAAACTCTAAAGATAACCATTCTTTTAGTGACCTCATTTGTTCTTCAAAAAAGACTTTATCTATATTCTGTTCATCAGTTTTACCTTTTATTTCTCTGTGAAGATCTTGGTCTTCTTCTTCCTCTTCTTCTGTGTCTGTATCTGTTTGTGTCTTCTTCTCTTCTTTGTGTCTGTGTCTCTTCTCTTTTTCCTGATGAGCTGCTTGTATCTCTTTGTCGGGCCTCTTGTTGCTGGTCCTCCCCTCCTGGGCTGCTCATCTGTTGTGCTTCTTGACATTGATCTTCTTGTCGGTCATCCTATTGTCTGTCTCCCTCATCTGTTTCATCGCTCCCTCTTCTGTTGGCTTCCTTGTCCTCCAGCTGAGTGCCCTGATGTCGGGCATCCCTCAGCTGTTCTTTCTGTGACAGCCCGCTCCTCTGCTGAGCCCCCCTCCCGCCAGTGTCTGCTTTCTCCTTTGATTGCACACTGCACACTTTTGTTTGGCTCCGAGAGCCATTTTTGTAGTGCAACGGGGTCGCGACTCCGCAGGGCAGGCACTGACCTCGAGGGTTGGGTGCACCTTGCCACCACAGCGTCCTGTTCCTTCATGCAGGTAAGGCCTTCTTCTATCTTCTTCGGCAACTTTTCTACTTTTTTCCAGTTGCTCTTTCTTTCTCCTCCTTCTTGGAAGCCATCTTCTTTCTCTTCTCTGTATCTTTATCTTCTATTTCTTATATTTTATTTTTGTTATGCTTTGATTTTTCCTAACTTTTTTCCTATTTTCCCGACCGGCCACTACTCCATCACGTGACTCCTCCTATTTTGAGTTCAGCTTGAAGTTGTCTATAATATTCCCAATTTTTTTCCAGGAAATAAACCTTTTGAAAAAAATTGTCGTCCAGTGTAATGAAATGCTTTTTGGGTATGATTACAATGGAGAAATATAGCAGACAAGTTGGGCACAGTGTGAGTCCTTGAAAAGCAGAAAGGCAGGAACATTGATCCATTGAATTTAAAGTAACTCCAGCTCCATCTGATTCCCCTGTTTCCATCTTTACCTACTCCTATATATACCTCTATCACTCTCTGTAGCCTCTTCCACTCTTGCATACCACTTAATTGGCTGTTCACTGTCCTGGGATAGGAATGGGGTTTGGCTTTTCACACTTGACCACTCCTAACTGAGACACTGAACACTTTCACACTTGCAAGGAGCCATCCCAGGGTTTAGGGCTGTTCTACCTTCTACTGGTGATGTCATGACACATCAAGTGATGGTGGACCTGCCCTAAATCCTGATCAATGTATTATGATCTTATATTTGAACAAAATTAACTATGTCTAATTATAACATAATTAAGCTTTATGTTCAACACAGTATGAGCTCTTCAGCTCCTGTAGTTGTGCTGACCTATATTCACCTTTAAAAGGGACCATGGGAAAGTGCTGGCAATAAATAGCAATAGCAGACAATTTTTAAACAGGGTGGGAAAGTTTGTAGTGCTATAAATCACAATTTATATAGCGTGAGTAAGTTGGTAGCACTATTGCGTACAATTTATAAATACAGTGGGGGAAAAAGCGATGGTGGACCTGCCCTCCCAGAATGTCGTGTGGCAGAGAAAGGGTCGGCTGTAGGACTAGCTGCATTTATGGAGGGGTTTCTCTGCCGCACGGCATTCTAGGAAGTGAGGTCCATCATTGCTTTTTCCCATGATCTTTATAAATTGTGTGCTATAGCGCTACCAGCTTTCCCATGCTGTTTAAAAATTGTCTGCTATTGCTATTTGTTTCCTCTCTCTCTCTCTCTCTCTCGCACCCGCTGTGACTTTCCCACAGCAAAGTTTATACCTTCATTTTAATCTTTTCTTCCTTCACGTTCCTGCAATCATGCAAAAAACTTTGGACATTTCAATCCCACAATGCAATTACCCATTTCACACTTGCCTGATTGCAACACCAGCGTCTGCAGATGCTGGAGATTGTACTAGGGGTCGAGGCCGTCAATCCCTGGTATGAGATGACATCATCTCACGCTGGCGTTGAGCTGATTTTACTCTCACACTTGGCCCTGTAAAGGCTGATTGTCGGTTAATTCCTGGGATCACTTGCAAATGTGAAAGGGGCTTCTGACTGCCCTGGCCTTCAACCAATAGTTTCTCACCCTACCTGTCTTTCCACACACAGTCCCTCAATCTCTCACACCTTCTGTCCAATACTCTGTACCTCTGGGTACCTCCCACAGCTTTCATGGCCCTATCAACATGTAAATTCATCTATTTGATCTACATCTTGATAAAGGGTTCAGGCATGAAATGTTGACTGACCATTGATATCCATAGATGCTGCTTGTCCAGAGTCTGCTTAAGATTCAAGCAATTCCTTTTGTATTCCTCTAAATCAACGGTTTTCAAACTGCCCCCCTTAACTCACATTCCACCTTAAGCAATCCCTAATGCCATAAGTGGTCTATGATTAGTAAGGGATTGTTTAAGGTGGTATTTGAGTGGAAAGAAAAAGTTTGAAAACCACTGTTTTAATCATACCTAATTGACTCATTATGTGCATGGTTTCATAACTCCAAAGGAAATGGGCCAATGTGATAATTTTTCTCAAGCAAAATATTTCAGTAACAATTGGGTCTCCCTCACATACCATCCCTTACAAATCGCAGACCATTAATGACATAGGGATTATTTAAGGTGGAATGAGTTTAGGGGGGCAGTTCGAAAACCTTTACTCTAACCTGATGATCAGAACTAGGATTCTGATTAGAAATAAATATGAATGAAATAAATATGAATGAATAAAGACCATGCCAGCCCTTCATTGGATACTATCAGCTATCTGAATTTCAGAGAACAGATGTTATAATCTGAAGAATGGCTGGAAGGGGCAGTACTGAGGGAAGTCATTGTGGGAGGGGCAGTACTGAGGTGGGTCACTGGAGGGGCAGTACTCAGGAAAGGTTGCACTGTGGGAGGGTCACACTGTGGGACGGGCAGTATTAAAGCCAACCTGGCACAAGGTGAGCTGCCTTGCAGTGATTCATGCTGTGCCATTCCGGGATGTGCCAAACGTTCCTGTTCAGGTCTGCTCCTGCACACTTTTTATTTCCTTGCTCTCATCACTCGTCCAGACACGACATGGTGGTCTGTTTTACTACCCTACATTGAGGGGGGTACCCAGTGGAAGTTCCTGTATGCAGGAATCATGCCCCTTTATATCAGGGACCTTGGGTGGAGAATGCTACACCAAGAAGTGCCATGGAACTGTTCCCTGAGGTGGTTTATTAACACCCCTACTGCCTGTCACATCTGCAGCCTGGAGGAGATGGTGTATCACATCATCGTATCATCTTGGCCCACCTGAAAAGGCTGCTCCTCAAGTACAGCCGCCTGGTGAGGAAGGGGGCTGGACATTCAGTGGACCTCCTTATGGGTTGGCAAAACTCATCTATCACAAGTCGAGGGGGTTGGTAGAGTTGACTGCCTGCCCGTCTTTGGGGGTTATGACCAGGCCGGTGTAGTGTTTGAGCAGTAACACAGGTTGGCTGAGTTCAGGGGATGATAGGTCCCCGAGGGGACCGCGTGCGTGGTTGAGGACGAAAATAGTGTTTTAATTTGATGCGTAAAAGAGAGATGGTCGTAATTTCTGCCTCTCAGTTTGTTTCAACGTTATGATACTTTTTGAATTTAATTGTAGCTCTATGTGAGTTTTGTGTTTGTAACATTGTAGTTTGAATAAAGTTTGTATGTTTATTTAAAAAAGGCGGAACTGTGGGAGGGGCAGCACTGAGGTAATGGATGGACTATACTTATCAGAGCAAAACTATTCATAAACAGGAAATAAACTTAAAACAAGGCATTTTGTTTTATTCAAAAGGTATCATCAAGTCAATACATTCTATTTACAAAGGACCAACTCCACTCGTGGCCTCTATTATTGATGTATTCTCCAAGTGTTACACAGGACCCAGTCCTCCGATGGTGGCAAGTCTTTGTCCCTGTGCCTTTGCGTTGGCAACATTGAGCTTGTGTAGATTCCTCATCTACTCCCGCTCTCTGGAATGTACCAGCTGGCAGCATTCCTATTCTGCACACTTCATTGCACTGAAAGAGACAAAGGAATGCTGCATGTTTCAGGTGCTGTCCAACTGAGAATTGAGCTGCTGACACACCAGTCCTGTTCAATGTAAGAGGTCTCTCAGGACCACTTGAAGGATTCTGTCTGTGCCCTCCCAGAAAAAACATCATCAGTTTGTCTTTCCTTATTTGTACCCCAATCCTGGCGTGGAAGATATTTGAACTGCACATGTTCCAGATGATGTAAACTACTGACAAATGAGATCATGGAACAGAGGATTGATTAATGGCCCCCACTCCTTCAGGTGTTTAGAAACACTGCCTTAAGTATTAGATATTTGAGGTGGGCAATAGTGTTGAAGTTGTCCCAATAGTGATACTTTACTAGAGAATTACTTTTGAAATTGTACTCCAGAAGTATAAAGTATACAAATGCAAGGTATTTTGTTTTACACTTGTTTGTGCCTTAACACAAGACCAAAAAATATTAATACAGCACCCATTCTGCATGGAATTAATGCAATTGTGCTGGATGGAGTTAGTGCCTCACACCACTGGTGACAAGGTTTAGTTGTGACCTCAAACACTAGCTGTACTCTTTACACCCCATGACTATGTGGGTCTCCTCCAACATCCCACAAGGTACTGCTTGGTCAGTTAATTGGCTAATCTAAAGTACAAGAGCTGGTGAGAGAATTAAGAGGAACTGGATGGGTACGAGAAACCCTTTCTTTCCACAGCCAATCTTGTATTAGGCAGTTAGAGAATTTCAGTTACAGTCAACTATGAAAAGGCATCACATTTGGTCCACATCATCTATGGTGGAAAAAAGAACTTGGGAGATTGTTGGGCTAGAAACTAGAGCAATTTGGATGGAAGGATGAGAATCATGACTGAATAAGAAGCATCAGCCAAAGAGATGGTTACGGTGAACAAGATTTTCTAAGAGTATAAGGTCAGAATTGAATTATAACTTTGTCGACATTCCTGCTCAACTCAGTAAACTTACACACTGTCTGCTTATCAGGAACATAGTCTCCTGCCTTAAATATTCAAAGAATGTTTCTAACACCCTCTGGAGGAACTGATCCAAAGAAGCACAATTCGAAGAAAAATTTCTGCTCTGAAATAGTTTACTTAAGAATTGTACCAGCTTCTAGTTCTAGATTCCTCATTAGAAAATATCCCGCACAATATCCTCAAGATTTGCGCTTCAGTCAAGTCTCCTTTCAATCTTCGAAGCAGCGGCAAATGAAAGCCTCGTTTCCTCTGACATGTTATACTCAGCATTATTTATGTCAGGCTTCTTTTGGAGAACTGATTGAAAGTTTTTTTTAAAAATTTTTTATTTTTCACACCATAAATCACATTAGCCATGATATACACTATTTCTTTTTCACACATATACAGTGACTTTTTCTTCCCCCCCCTTTCCTCCCAAACCACCCCCCCACCCCCCCCTCTCATCCATTTTAGGTATACAATCTAGGTTGCATTAAGCCAGTCAGACAATGTTGTCATTCAACAAAATTACACCAGAAATTCTACTGAGTCCATTCTTTTCTTTCCTTCTCCTTCCATCAACTTAGGTACTGTTTGTCCCCGGTAGGTTTTCGCTATTGTATTTAATGTAAGGCTCCTATACTTGCTCGAATATTTCAATATTATTTCTTAACCTATCTGTTATTTTTTCTAATGGAATACATTTATTCATTTAAATTTAGTAGTTTCTACCTTTTAATTTGGTTATGTATTCCATTAATATTTAAAGACATATAGTTCAGCGTAGCCCTTTTATATTTTGTTTATCTTCTCTTTCCGTTTTTCCATCATTACCTTTCCTCCTTTTCCATTTCTGTTTTCTTATTTTCAACTCTTTATAAGACAACATTCCTACAACATCCAACATTTTCCTTATTCTCCTATTTCTATCTTATTTATCCCCAATCTCCCCTTCACCTCCTGAGTTGTCCTTTATCCCTTGTCGGACAACCACATCTCCCCTCTCCATTTGGATTTGCGAATCCACTCGCAAGCGTCAACTGATTTTGCAGTGACCGCTATTTCCCCCCACCCCGCCTCCCCCAGAAAAGATTTCACTTTTCATATGTCACAAAGGTCACTCTTTTAATTTCCTCCTTATTCTCTCTATTCCATTACCTTCCCTTATTAATTCTTGTCTATACTATCTATATTTTCCTCTAAGTACAGATACATTTATGTATGCTCATTGTCTCTATTCACTCTTATACCTCTTTACCCGCATACATATCAATCGTGATCATTTTTACTCTCATTACCCGTCTTCATCCCTCAGTCTATTTTTGTCTTTACCCACATACATATCAATCGTGATCATTTTAACTCTCATTACCCGTCTTCCTCCCTCAGTCTATTTTTGTAATTGTTCTGCAAATTTTCGTGCTTCTTCTGGATCCGAGAATAGTCTGTTTTGTTGTCCTGGAATAAATATTTTCAATACCGCTGGATGCTTTAGTATAAATTTATACCCTTTCTTCCATAAAATCGCCTTTGCTGTATTGAACTCTTTTCTCTTCTTTAGGAGTTCAAAACTTATATCTGGATAAATGAAGATTTTTTGCCCTTTATACTCCAGTGGTTTGTTGCCCTCTCTTACTTTTTCCATTGTCTTCTCCAGTACCTTTTTTCTTGTAGTATATCTTAGGAATTTTACTACAATAGATCTTGGTTTTTGTTGTGGTTGTGGTTTAGAGGCCAATACTCTATGTGCCCTTTCTATTTCCATTTCATGGTGTAGTTCTGGACATCCTAGGGTCTTAGGGATCCACTCTTTTATAAACTCCCTCATATTCTTGCCTTCTTCATCTTCCTTAAGGCCCACTATCTTTATGTTATTTCTTCTGTTATGGTTTTCCATTGTATCTATTTTTTGAGCTAGTAGTTCTTGTGTCTCTTTAGTTTTTTTATTAGATTTCTCCAATTTCTTTTTTAAGTCCTCTACCTCCATTTCTGCTGCTACTGCCCGCTCTTCCATCTTGTCCATTTTCTTTCCCATTTCTGTTAAGGTCATCTCCATTTTATTTATTTTCTCTTCTGTGTTGTTTATTCTTTTTCTTAAATCCTTAAATTCCTGTGTTTGCCATTCTTTAAATGACTCCATGTATCCTTTAATAAGAGCAAGTATATCCTTTACCTTGCCTTTCTTTTCTTCTTCTATTTCTCTGTACTCTTCCTCTTCCTCTTCTTCTTCCTCTGGGTTGGCCATCTGTTGTTTCTTTGTTGCCCTTTCCTCCTCTTCTTTCTTGTTTCTATTGTCTTCTGTGGTCTCTTCTTGCTGCAGGTGTTCTGCAGCCGTCGTTGCCGGCTGTGGAGATCGACTCCCCAGCTGGTCCCCCCTCCTGTCGGTGTGTTTTTTTTCATTCGCATGCGCGGTTGCGCACTTTTACTCGGCTCTGCGAGCCATTTTTGTAGTCCATTATTTACCGACCTGAGGGAGCGGGTTTCTCTCTCCGCAGCGGGCCTCTTCGGACAGGTAAGGCCTTCACCTTTTTCCTCCTTTGTCTTCTCTTCCTCTCTTCTTACCGTTGCTTTCGATTTTTCTTTTTTTGTCGCCATCTTCTTTCCACCTTTATACTCACTTTTCTGTAACTTTTATTTCTGTGCCTTTGTGTTTTTCTTTGTTTTTCCCGACTTTTCTGGAGAGGGCTGGAGTTCACTGTCCGGCCACTACTCCATCACGTGACTCCTAACTGATTGAAAGTTTAATACATTTTGGATATCACTTCAAACTCTGCACCTGCATCATGTGATCATTTGCAGACCAAAGAAAATGCAATGATGGGAAGCTTCAGCAACAGCCACAGGAACTCGAGATGGTCCAGCAGAATTTGCAAGACAAATGGATGGTCAATGTTTTGAGTCAAAACCCTCATCAGGAACAAGGGCAAAAATACTATCCACAATATGGAACACCAGTGAACTTTCCCCAGTCAATTAGCCAAAGGGTCATCAGGGGAGGAAGACAACTTGAACAAAGCATCAAATCTGATCCTTAAACTTCAGAAAGCATTAACAAAATCCTGTAATGATTTAGCCTCTACATGGTTTGTGGCTGTTAAGCAAGATGAGGAAACACTGCCCCTCACAGGACAGCATCTGACTACCAGCATCAAGGCAAGCTAACACCAATCCGTTACGCACAGTCTCTCCAAACCCTAGCTTCCCAACAGATGCTCAAAACCTGCAAGCATACAGCAAGATGCTCAATGCAGAGTCATGGAGTTGAACAGAAAAGAAACTGAACTTTATAGACAAATCCACAACGTGGCTACAACAGCAGCAGATCAACCCTGAAGTATCTCCTCGCAACTTCCCAAAGCTTCTTCACCATCTACAAGTTATGGAACACTCTCCACTTTCCAGAATAATTGCAGGGCCTTGTAAACAGCTTTGTAAAAGTCCATGTAGACAACAGCCCATGTCATAAAACATTTGTAATCAGTCCTCACTTAGAATTTCCTACCACTGATATCAGGCTGAGTAGGCCTGTAGTTCCCAAACTGTCCTTTCAGTCCTTAAATAAAACCACATTAAGCACTCTTCAGTCTTCCATATCCAACATGGCTTTAAGGGCACATATTACTCTGCCAGGGGCCCAGGAATTTCTTCCTTGCATCCAACAATATCCTACCTGATCATTAAAAGATAAACCTGCCTCAGCAAATATCACAATGTGTGTAATGTCAGAATCCAGATTCAACGGCAAGACTAGCCAGAGTTCTTCAAAAGCACGGCCATTATACAGTTGTGGAAATGTTACCCATCAGGGTTGTGCCCTATCTTATACAGATTCTACATTCTTTGTTCCTATTAAAAGGCGGGATTAAGTACTTACTTCAGCTGCATTACAACCATAGGGGATGCTTGTTTACTGTACAGCAACTAGGCATAAAATTAGCAAAGTCTAAATTACAGTTAAGGCACATGAGAAATCCAGAATAGTATCTAATATTTGAGATGCACTACTGTGACAGAGTATATAGAAATGTTTTTGGGAGATAAATTGGGAAAGGTTTGTCAGAGTAGGTTACATACAAACACTTTAAAATAGATCTTATTTAAAATACTGGAGCTCTGCTAGACATATCAGGGCCTCTGAGCGCTTGCTAGAGCTTTGAAGAGTGCTCAAGAGACTTCACTAATGTATTTCTGTATACAAAAGGCAACAGATGAAAGATCTAGCTGGAGCTGCAGATTGTCTGGAAGAGAACTTGTTGTTCTAGGAGGGTCATGTAGTTTTACAAGCAGAGAGAGACAAACAGGCTTTTATCTCTCTGTGTCAGAGAGAGAGAGAGAGAGAGAGAGAAAGAGAGAGAGAGAGAGAGAGGGAGGGAGGGAAACACACACACAGATCACGTATAGTATTACAGCCAGCAGAAGCAGCTGGGACTGGAACAGGTCAAGCTGGCAAGCTTATGAAAAGCCCCATTTTTGAAGACGGCCTTGTGGTTCAGGCAAGAGGAGAGGACCAAGTCTAAAATTTCACTTGGAAATAAGAGAAACAAAGAGGAAGTCTGTGGTGACCTGAAAGAAAGAGGTCATCATTTGCAGAACCCTGAAGGGGCAAGTTTCATCAGCAAGATACTGGAGTGGCTGATTAAAAAGAAATCAATTGTGGATGTCATCATACAACAAATCTCACTCTGAAAACCAACAAGAACCTTCCTGAGCAGTAACCATTTACTTTTCAAGCACCAAAGCCTGGTGAACTTTATGAATGTTAAATTCTGTGCACAGTAGAAGAATTGCCTGCAATCAGTGAACTTGGAGGAATGAGAAGTGAGTTTGGACTGTGAACCAAAGAACTTTTCTGAACTTACACACACATTACATCCACGTGTGCTTAGAATTAGAAGGGGGTTAAGTTAGGTTAGCTAAGTCAATCGTGATGTTAAAGTGTGATTCTGTTTTCATGTTTAAAGATAATTAAAAGCAACTTTTGTTTAAGTAACCATTTGTCTTGGTGAATATCTATTGCTGCTGGGTTTATGGGCTCTCTGGGCTTGTAACAATATCAAAACAGAAAGTGTATACTGTAAGCAGGTTGTTGGTAAATGTGAGAGTCTGTAGTGCTCATCTCAAAGTCTGGTAGGAAAGAGTTAACTGTAGAAAATCAAGTTGGAGCTAAAGTCTGCAATGACACACAGGAGCTGATAGGTGGTGCTCTGCGGTGTGACTGTCCATTGCTGCTTAATATCTGTAGTGTCATACAGGTGTTGACAGGTGGCGCTGTGCTGAGCAACTGTCCATTTGCTGGAAGTCTGTTGGCTGGCCATTAGACTGGTAAGCTGTTCTATGCTGAGCAGTGCTGAGCTGGGACTGAAAACCCTGTACTGTCTGCTTGGTTGGCAGGAAAAGGTCACAGTAGCATCAATGACAGGTGGCTTTTTTTTAATGCTTTTATTCACAGGTTAATACTTGGGTCACAGAATTTTCCATCATGGCGTGGCTGGATACCCCGTGGGGAGTAAATGGCTGTCCCCCAGATTGCGAGCTTCTTCTCTCGAGGAGGGGTTGCTGGTCATTCCCGGGTCAATTGGTCTTTGAGGGAGGCTAGTGAAACATGGGAGATGTTCCCTCCGATCACAGCTGCTGAGAAGCAAACCTCCTGAAGTTCGAACAGGCAAGCTTTAAACGTCTGTGCTGCTGGCTGCAGACAACTTGCTGATAAATGACCACTTTAGTGAAATGGAGTGTGGAGTGCGGTAACATTCTGGAGAAACTAATGCGCTAATGCTATGCTATGTCAAGCAAAAACACGCAGCCTTTAGATGTCTGCAGACAGTTTAAAATGTTGCTGATAAGTGTTCCCCTGACCTTGCAACTTGTTGGCCAGATGTGGTGCTGTTCACAACACACTCTAGACAACAGCTTGGGCTACTCCGAATCACCAAAGTGAGTGCGTAGGTTGTAAAACAGCCTTTCAAACGTCCAAACAGTTACCTTCTACGACGCTCCTTGCTATTCATTCAGTTGACCGTGGAGGGAAGAGCAACTGGCTTCCTGTGATGTGATTCGTAGCTACGGTTGACTGAACCAGTGCAAAAGTAGGTTCAGCTGGGTCAGGTAGTCCATAATTTGTTCCTGGCTCATTGGAGGGTTATTGGAAGCAAGCTGCTTGTTGCTGCAAGTCATTTGGGGTTGGGCTTGCAGAGTATTCGTCGAGCATATCCATTTTTATTGTTGGCTCATTGGCATGTTGCTGCGGCAAATTAATTTGAGCTTGGCCGTTGAGCATATCCATTATTTATGGCTGGCTCGTTGGCACGTTGCCGTTGAGCATGTCCGTTGTAGGATCTAGCTACCAGCTAAACCCGTCAGAGTCACCAATGTGGCGATTGACGTTTGTGCTTATATGTCATCATGTTGAAATAACAAGACCACAACTGAAGTTGTCAGCCAGCGAAGAGAAAAGCGTTTATTATAGTGCTATCGGGCATACAACATGTGACCTGGCGTCATGAAGTGCTAATGACCTCATGACATAGCTACGTTGAGTAGGCCAGGACTTCTCAGTAGAGCTACGGGTGCTGCTGAGTCACTAGGCCTCGTGGCTGTAGTGGCTAGTTGCCAGTAGATAGGAGGCTGTTGTGTCTAGTTGTCACAAGGCAGGAGCTGTTAGTGCTGGTTCTGCCCAGTCCCTCTAAGAGTACCACTACAATAAAATAATTTACAGTAATATAATTAGGAAGATAAGGAAGAATACACATTTATGGTGAAAATAACAAAGAAGAATCAACAATTGTGGGCAAATGAGCTCTCAACGAGAAGCAGCTTTTCAACGGAAAAGGGCCTACTTACACGAAAAAGCCGGGGGTTGGAGCTTGTTCTGCCTCCCATGCAGACAACCCATGCCTGAGGAATAGTGGAACGCCTTTGGAGTTGGAACCAAGTGACGATATGGAAAAAGAGGAGAGAGACTGGCCATGTTTACAGTGGTTACGCATGATACAATATAATTGGTTACACAGGCTATACAACACGCTCCAAAAGTTAAATAAATGGGACCCAACAGTATCAGATAGATGTTTTCGCTGTAAGAAGGAAATGGGAACAACAGTACATGCAATTTGGGCATGTGAGAAAGTGGAAATGTTTTGGGAAGATCTAAATCAGGTATTAAATAAAATCACAAAAAGCAACATACCAAAAAAATCCAGAGATCTTTCTTCTAAGTAATATAAGAAGTAAAGAACTTGGACTTGATTTGGATGGAGCACAAAAAAGATCTATTATGATAGCCTTAGCTGTAGCAAAAAAATGTATTATGTCAACCTGGAAATCAGAAGAGAGCCTGAGAATACAGCAATGATACATAGAAATGAATAAATGTATTCCATTGGAAAAAATAACATATAATTTAAGAAATAACATCACAGTATTCGAACAAATTTGGGAACCGTACATGGAACACAACAGAGAGGTCCTACCGTGGACCTCCACCCCCTAAAATGACAGAATGAGAAGAAGACGAAATGAACTGACCCGTGTGTAAAAGTAGATGACACAATTTTCTTGTTTATTTTCATTGTGTGATGTCATGTTTAATGGATTTAATGTATTGTATATGTTGAACGTTTAGTGGGTGGGGAGGGGTGTGGGAAGGGAGGGGGGAAAAGGGAGAAAATGACACTGTGTATATTCAAGAGGGAAATGTTTATGTGTATTTTGGTCAATATAGTTCATAATGTGAAAAATAAAAAATAAAAAAAAAAGATATAATGAAAATACTTTTCTATACAGGTGTATAGCCTGTGTAACCAATTATATTGTATCATGCGTAACCTCATGTTCATTGTATTTCTCATAGTTCCGAAGCTTCATTATATCTTCATTAGTATAGTTTTCTTTAGTTTGTACTTAAACCAGTGAGCCAAAATTTTTTTTTAAAAGTTACCAGTTCATCCTCTTCTTCTGTATTTTGATCAGTCTCCAAATCACCATTTTGGGAGAGAGCTCCTCCTTCTTGCTTCTTCTCCTTCACTGTGCACATGGCCAGTCTCTCTAACTACTAACAAGAAACTGGATCATATTTTAAAAGTAGTGAAACAGAAATTGGGATTTTAAATGAAAGAGTAATGGAAGTGGAAGGAAAAAAAATGGATGAATCTATGGGGAAAGAATTAAATGAATGGGCAACAGAAAAAACAAAAATATTGGAAAAGATGGATTCTTTAGAAAATTTTAGTAGACGTAATAATGTTAAAATAGTGGGACTCAGAGGGAGTGGAGGGGGTAAATAAATCCCATCCACTTCTTTCAAGAATGGTTACCAAATCTCCAGGGAGTATAAAATGTCAGAGCAAAGATAGAAGTTGAGAAAGTATATTGATCTCCTTATCCACATCCAGGAATGGATCAAAAACCTCGCTCTATATTAATTGAAATTGAAATTTAATGATAGTGAATAAAACATCGAGCTGCAGCAAAAACGGTTAAGGAGAGAGAAGGAAAACCACTGGAAGTTAAAGGTGAATTTTTTTTTGTTCTGATTCAAGTGTTGCACTAATATTGCATAGAAGGGAATTTAATCCACTGAAAAGGTTACAAATTTGCACTGTGTCAACCAGCCAATTTGAAAATCATGGTGCCAAATGGACAAAATAAGTTTTTATTACTGATATTGAAACAAAGAATTTTGTGAACAAATTATCAACTTGGAAGGAAATTGAAAGAACTTCTTTCAACCGGATTCTTTAAATCTGAAATATGATACGACTTCTTCTTGTGTATTAAAATTTATTTAATATTAATCCTTTTGGGGAAAAAAATTAAATTTTCTGAAATTGTTTTTCCTGGGAGTTTAGGAGGCTGGCCTCGAAAATCCATATATGTGTGTTTGTTAGTGGGTTTTCCCAGTGCCTGTAAAATAGAGGAGGTGGTAGAATTTAAAAAAAACAGTGAAGGGAAGGTTTCTCCGTTTCATTTATACATTTTTCTTGGGAAGAGTGATATTGGATCCTGTGTTTGAGAAGTGAAAATGGCTTTTGAAAAGAATATGGTGTTGGGGATAGAAGGAAAGGTAAAAATTATAACAAGATCTTTTTGTGTGTAGATTCTAAGTAATGTTATACATTTGAGGTTACTTTTCTACATTTTTGAAATTCACACTATACTCTAGATCTGGTTAAAAAAGGGAAAAGATCCCTTTTGTTTTGAAACTAGTCCTAAGATTTTTTTCTATTCTTAATAATAAGTTTTTTGTGAAGTATTGTTAGTAGTGGACCCTATCTTTGAGAGAAGGGTAATGACTTCACTGATATCCCTTAAATTTTAGTTATTTGAATAGTAGTCCTAAAATGTTACTTTTTAGTTTCTTGCTTCATTTTTTAGGGTTCTTTGGGGGAAGGGGGTAGGGGGAGATGGGTGGGTAGAATAGACTTGGGTTTTAAAGTCAACATGTAATATGGTTTATATTGCACAATGAATTTTGAATACGCCTTAAAAACTTCAAAAAATTATTTTTTTAAAAAGAACCTATCTCTGCCTTAAATACACCCAATAACTTAGCCTCCACAACCACCTGTGGCAACAAATTCCAGAGATTTACCACCTACTGGTTGACAAAATTCCTATGCTACTTTATTTTAAGCAGAAGCACGAAAATCATGAAGTTGTACCCTCTTGTCCAAGACTCTCCCTCCATGGGAAACACATTTTCTACATCTACTCTCTCTACACCTTTCAACATTCAAACTGTTTCAATGAGATTCTCCCCTCATTCTCCTAAATAACAATGAATACAGGTTAAGAGCTATCAAACACTATTCATATGATAACCGTTTCATTTCAAGAATCATCCTCGTGAACCTCCTCTGAATCCTCTCCAACAGCAGCACATCCTTTTTAAAAGGAGGAGCCCAAAACTCTAAATGAGGTCTCACCAGTGCCTTATAAAGCCTCGACATCACATTCCTGCCCTAGTATTCTATTATTCTTGAAATGCACGCCAGCATTGCATTTGCCTTCTTCACTGACAACTTAACCTATATTTACCTTCAGACTATCCTGTACAAGGACTCCCAGGTCCCTTTACATCTGGGTTATTTTCAATTTTCTCCCCATTTAAAACTACCAGTAATTTTCCTATTTATTTATTCTATCAAAGTGAATGATCATAAACTTTCAAATGTTATATTTCATTTGCCACTTTCCTGCCCATATCTCCTAAACTGTCCAAGTTCTCCTGCAACTTGGAGTAAAACACTAAAATCCTTCTACAGTTTCCCTGTTTCCTCAACACTACCTGCTCCACTGATAGCCCCATGTAGAGGTGATAATTTTTTTTACAGCAAATGGGATTGGCATGGATTGAGAAGTGGTTAAGATCTGGGAAATAATAGAAATAAATGTTTTTTTTTAATGTGACAGAGTATATAGAGGTGTTTGGGAGATAAATTGGAAAAGGTTTGTTAGAGCAGGTCACACACAAACACTTAAAAACAGAATTTTTGCAGGAGCTTTTGCAAGAGATTCCTGATGGACTGTTATTTGCAAAAGGCAACAAATGTAACAACATGCAGTGGCAGCTTTGTCTGGGAAACAGAATTGACTCTGGAAGGACATGTGATCTTTGCAGGCAGAGAGCAAAAAATAAACAGGCTTTGCTCTCAGAGTTGGAGGGTGTGTGAGAGAGAGAGAGAGAGAGAGAGAGAGAGAGAGAGAGAGAGAGAGAGAGAAGAGACAGTCATCGGTTCCTGAGGAACAAGCTGGTGAGCTTTGAAAGACGGCCTGGTGAAAGGAGAGGACTGGCTGTCCGGTGTTTCCCTTGGAATAAGAGAAATAGAAAGGAACCCTGTGCTGACGTGAAAGAAAGAGGTTATCACTGGAGAACCCTGAAGGGGGCAAGTTTCATCAGCAGGACACTGGAGTGGCTGATTAAAAAGGAATCATTTGTGGATGTCCTGGAACAAGAAAAACTCTCTCTCTGAAAACCAACAAGAACCTTTCTGAGTGTAAACCATTTACATGTTAAGCACCAAAGCCTGGTGAACTTTATTAATGTTAACTCTGTGCACAGTACAAGAGTTGCTTGCAACCATTGAGATTGGACTATGAACCAAAGAACTTTGCTGAACTTTCACACACATTACACACATGCGCTTAGAATTAGAAGGGGGTTAAGTAGGCTAAATGAGTCAATGGAGACTAGTTGAAGTTTGATTCAATTTTCATGTTCAAATATAATTAAAAGCAATTTTTGTTTAAGTAACCCTTTGTCGTGGTGCATGTCTATTGCTGCTGGATTTTGGGGTCCTCTGGACTCATAACATTTTATGGGGATCGTCCTTTCAGATAGAAAATTGGTGTGTTTGTGATTTATTAGTTAATTTCTTTTCAAGCTAATTTAAAGCTTATGTGTGGAAAAACAGCAGTAATGGAAGTTGATACATTTTTTGTCACAACCATCACCTGCAGAGCTGCAGAGCAAGAGAAAAGAGGAACTGACGGTTATTTCTAAGGCATTAAAAACTGACTGAGGTTAAGCATTGGATGAGGAAAATACAAATACAGGGGATTATAGTGAAATATTATAGAGGTGATGGAAAATTTGTTTGATAATTTTCCAAAGAATAGATCTTTTGAATTGCAATTGGAATTGGAGAAATTGAGGATGTTAGAGGCTGAGAAACAGAGGATATATGAGGCAGAGAAGCTGAAAAATGGAGGAAATTTGAGTTAGAGGGAGCTGAAAGACGGAACGAAGAAATTGACAGTTTCAATTAGAGAAGTTAAAAATGGAGATGGAGAGAAGTAAGAGGATTGAGGCTGTAACTCCTGCGGAGAGGTTTTTGGTTAGTGGAGAGGTAAAGCTAGTGCCTCCTTTTGATGAGGGAGATATAGATACATATTTTCAGCTTTTTGAAAAGGATGCTGAGAGCTCAAGATGGCCAAATGAAAAATGGCCTCTTTCAAAAGTACTTCAGAAGCACTGGGAAAGTCTCTATCAACTGGATCTTCTTCAGCTCTTATCATTTTCTCTTTGTCAAGGCAAGAGTTAATTCAGCAACAGGAAATAGATACAGATCTTGTTGCCTTACAGAACAAAGCAGTAACTAAACAGGAGATTAAAGAAATGGCTGGTGGATATTACTTGAAAGGTGAATTGTTTTTTTTTATTTTAATTTTTTTATTTTTCACACCATAAATCACGTTAGCCAAGATATACACATTTTCTTTTTCACACATATACAGTGTCTTTTTCTCCCCCCCCCCCTCCTCCCAAGCCACCCCCCCACCCCCCCTCTCATCCATTTTAGGTATACAATCTAGGTTGCATTAAGCCAGTCAGACAATGTTGTCATTCAACAAAAATACACCAGAAATTCTACTGAGTCCATTCTTTTCTTTCCTTCTCCTTCCATCAACTTAGGTAATGTTTGTTCCCGGTCGGTTTTCGCTATTGTATTTAATGTAAGGCTCCCATACTTGTTCGAATATATCAATATTATTTCTTAAACTATATGTTATTTTTTCTAATGGAATACATTTATTCATTTCTATATACCATTGTTGTATTTTCAAATTATCTTCCAATTTCCAGGTTGACATAATACATTTTTTTGCTACGGCTAGGGCTATCTTAACAAATCTTTTTTGTGCATCCTCCAAATCAATTCCAAATTCTTTGTTTTTTATGTTACTTAGGAGAAAGATCTCTGGATTCTTTGGTATATTGTTTTCTGTTATTTTATTTAATATCTGATTGAGATCATCCCAAAATTTTTCTACTCTCTCACATGTCCAGATTGCATGAATTGTTGTTCCCATTTCTTTTTTACATCGAAAACATCTATCAGATACTGTTGGGTCCCATTTATTTAACTTTTGCGGTGTAATGTATAGTCTGTGTAACCAATTATATTTTATCATACGTAGCCTCGTATTTATTGTATTTCTCATCGTTCCAGAACATAATTTCTCCCATGTTTCCTTTTTTATCTTTATATTTAAATCTTGTTCCCATTTTTGTTTAGTTTTACCATTTGTTTCCTCATTCTCCTTTTCTTGCAGTTTAATATACATATTTGTTATAAATCTTTTGATTAACATTGTATCTGTAATCACATATTCAAGGTTACTTCCCTCTGGTAAACTCAAATTGCTTCCTAATTTTTCTTTCAAGTAGGATCTCAGTTGGTAATATGCCAGCGCTGTATCTCCAGTTATATTGTACTTATCTCTCATTTGTTCAAAGGATAAGAATCTACTTCCTGAAAAACAATTTTCTATTCTTTTAATCCCTTTTTTTTCCCATTTTCTAAAGGAAAGGTTGTCTATTGTAAAAGGGAGTAGCTTATTTTGCGTCAATATTAGTTTTGGTAATTGATAATTTGTTTTATTTCTTTCTACATGAATCTTCTTCCAAATATTGAGGAGATGATGTAATACTGGAGAAGTTCTATGTTGTACCAATTTTTCGTCCCATTTATATAATATGTGTTCAGGTATCTTTTCCCCTATTTTATCTAATTCTAATCTCGTCCAGTCTGGTTTTTCCCTTGTTTGATAAAAATCTGATAGGTATCTTAATTGTGCGGCTCTATAATAATTTTTGAAGTTTGGCAATTGTAAGCCTCCTTGTTTATACCATTCTGTTAATTTATCTAGTGCTATCCTCGGTTTCCCCCCTCTCCATAAAAATTTCCTTATTATTTTCTTTAACTCTTTGAAGAATTTTTCTGTCAGTTGTATTGGCAATGCCTGAAATAAGTATAGTATCCTTGGAAAAATGTTCATTTTAATACAGTTTATCCTTCCTATCAGTGTTAGTGGTAGCTCTTTCCAATGCTCTAAATCGTCCTGTAATTTTTTCATTAGTGGATTGTAATTGAGTTTATATAATTGGCCTAGATTTTTGTTTATTTGTATCTTATTGCCTGCATTTGCCATCTGAATGGGAATTCCTTCTTAAATTTTGAGAAATCCGCATTATTCATAGGCATTGCTTCACTTTTATTTACGTTTATCTTGTAACCCGACACTTCTCCATATTCCTTCAATTTCTTATATAATTCTTTTATTGATAGTTCTGGTTCTGTTAAGTACACTATCACATCATCCGCAAATAGACTGATTTTATATTCCCTGTCTTTTATTTTTATTCCTTTTATATTATTATCTATTCTTATCAATTCTGCGAGTGGTTCTATAGCTAGCGCAAACAATAATGGTGATAGTGGGCATCCCTGCCGCGTTGACCTGCTTAAGTTAAATTGCTTTGATACATGTCCATTTACTGTCACTTTCGCTAACGGTCCCTTATATAATGCTTTAATCCAATTAATATACTTCTCCGGTAAACTGAATTTTTGCAATACTTTGAACAAATAATTACATTCTACTCTGTCGAAGGCCTTCTCTGCGTCTAAAGCAACTGCTACTGCAGGTGCTTTATTTCCTTCTACTGCATGAATTAAGTTAATAAATTTACAAATATTGTCTGTTGTGCGTCTTTTTTTGATAAATCCAGTTTGGTCTAAATTTACCATTTTCGGTACCTGTTCTGCTAATCTGTTTGCTAATAGTTTAGCTATTATCTTATAATCTGTGTTTAGCAAAGATATTGGTCTATATGACGCTGGTGAGAGTGGATCTTTCCCTTGTTTTAGTATTACTGTAATTATTGCTGTTTTACATAAATCTGGTAAGTTTTGTGTCTCATCAATCTGGTTGATTACATCCAGGAGGGCCGGTATTAATAAGTCTTTAAATGTTTTGTAGAATTCTATTGGAAATCCATCCTCTCCTGGTGTCTTATTATTTGGTAATTTTTTTATTATCTCTTGTATTTCTACTGTTCCAAATGGTTCTGTTAATTTATTTTGTTCCTCTATTTGTAGTTTGGTAGTTCAATTTTAGTCAAAAATTCATCTATTTTCCCTTCTTTCCCTTCGTTTTCAGTTCGGTATAATTGTTCATAGAATTCTCTAAAGTTTTCCTTAATTTCTTTTGGATTATATGTAATTTGTTTGTCTTTTTTCCTTGTTGCCAATACCATTTTCTTAGTTTGCTCTGTCTTAAGCTGCCATGCTAGGATTTTGTGTGTTTTTTCACCTAGTTCATAATATTTCTGTTTTGTCTTCATTATATTCTTCTCTACCTTATATGTTTGTAATGTTTCATATTTTATTTTTTTATCCGCCAATTCTCTTCTTTTAGTTGTATCTTCCTTCATTGCTAATTTTTTTTCTATGTTTACTATTTCCCTTTCCAACTGCTCTGTTTCCTGATTATAGTCCTTCTTCATCTTGGTTACATAACTTATTATTTGCCCTCTAATGAATGCTTTCATTGCGTCCCATAGTATAAACTTATCTTCCACTGATTCCGTATTTACTTCAAAATACATTTTTAATTGTTTTTCAATAAATTCTCTAAAATCCTGTCTTTTAAGTAGCATGGGGTTTAATCTCCATCTATACATTCTTGGAGGGATGTCCTCTAGCTTTACTGTCAGTATTAAGGGTGAATGGTCCGATAGTATTCTCGCTTTATATTCTGTTTTTCTTACTCCATCCTGCATACTAGCTGATAACAAAAATAGGTCTATTCTTGAGTATGTTTTATGTCTAGTCGAGTAGTATGAGTATTCCTTTTCTTTTGGGTTTTGTTTCCTCCATATATCCACAAGTTTCATTTCTTGCATTGATTTAATTATAAATTTGGTTACTTTGTTCTTCCTGTTAATTTTTTTCCCCGTTTTATCCATATTTGGATCCAAATTCAGATTGAAATCCCCTCCTATTAGTATGTTCCCTTGCGTATTAGCTACCTTCAAAAAGATATCTTGCATAAACTTTTGATCTTCTTCGTTAGGTGAATATATATTAAGTAGATTCCAAAGCTCCGAATATATCTGACATTTTATCATAACATATCTCCCTGCTGGATCTATTATTTCCTCTTCTATTTTAAATGGCACATTTTTGCTAATTAATATAGCCACTCCTCTTGCTTTTGAATTATACGATGCTGCTGTTACATGTCCTACCCAATCTCTCTTTAATTTCTTGTGCTCCAATTCAGTTAAGTGTGTTTCTTGGACAAATGCTATATCAATTTTTTCCTTTTTCAGTAAATTTAGTAGTTTCTTCCTTTTAATTTGGTTATGTATTCCATTAATATTTAAAGTCATATAGTTCAGCGTAGCCATTTTATATTTTGTTTATCTTCTCTTTCCGTCTTTCCATCATTACCTTTCCTCCTTTTCCATTTCTGTTTTCTTATTTTCAACTCTTTATAAGACAACATTACTACAACATCCAACATTTTCCTTATTCTCCTATTTCTATCTTCTTTATCCCCAATCTCCCCTTCCCCTCCTGAGTTGTCCTTTATCCCTTGTCGGACAACCACATTTCCCCTCTCCATTTGGATTTGCGAATCCACTCGCAAGCGTCAACTGATTTTGCAGTGACCGCTATTTTCCCCCACCCAGCCCCCCCCAGAAAAGATTTCACTTTTCATATGTCACAAAGGTCACTCTTTTAATTCCCTCCTTATTCTCTCTATTCCATTACCTTCCCTTATTAATTCTTGTCTATACTATCTATATTTTCCTCTAATTACAGATACATTCACGTATGCACATTGTCTCTATTCACTCTTATACCTCTTTACCCGCATACATATCAATCGTGATCATTTTTACTCTCATTACCCGTCTTCATCCCTCAGTCTATTTTTGTCTTTACCCACATACATATCAATCGTGATCATTTTTACTCTCATTACCCGTCTTCATCCCTCAGTCTATTTTTGTAATTGTTCTGCAAATTTTCGTGCTTCTTCTGGATCCGAGAATAGTCTGTTTTGTTGTCCTGGAATAAATATTTTCAATACCGCTGGATGTTTTAGTATAAATTTATACCCTTTCTTCCATAAAATCGCCTTTGCTGTATTGAACTCTTTTCTCTTCTTTAGGAGGTCAAAACTTATATCTGGATAAATGAAGATTTTTTGCCCTTTATACTCCAGTGGTTTGTTGCCCTCTCTTACTTTTTCCATTGTCTTCTCCAGAACCTTTTCTCTTGTAGTATATCTTAGGAATTTTACTACAATAGATCTTGGATTTTGTTGTGGTTGTGGTTTAGAGGCCAATGCTCTATGTGCCCTTTCTATTTCCATTTCTTGCTGTAGTTCTGGACATCCTAGGGTCTTAGGGATCCACTCTTTTATAAACTCCCTCATATTCTTGCCTTCTTCATCTTCCTTAAGGCCCACTATCTTTATGTTATTTCTTCTGTTATAATTTTCCATTATATCTATTTTTTGAGCTAGTAGTTCTTGTGTCTCTTTAGTTTTTTTATTAGATTCCTCCAATTTCTTTTTTAAGTCTTCTACCTCCATTTCTGCTGCTACTGCCCGTTCTTCCATCTTGTCCATTTTCTTTCCCATTTCTGTTAAGGTCATATCTATTTTATTCACTTTCTCTTCTGTGTTGTTTATTATTCTTCTTAAATCATTGAATTCCTGTGTTTGCCATTCTTTAAATGACTCCATATATCCTCTAACAAGAGAAAGTATATCATTTACCTTGCCTTTCCCTTCATCTATTTCACTGTATTCTTCCTCTTCTTCTTCCTCTGGGTTGGCCATCTGTTGTTTCTTTGTTGCCCTTTTCTTCTCTTCTTTCTTGTTTTCATTGTTTTCTGTGGTCTCTTCTTGCTGCAGGTGTTCTGCAGCTGTCGTTGCCGGCTGTGGAGATCGACTCCCCAGCTGGTCCCCCCTCCCGTCGGTGTGTTTTTTTTCATGCGCGGTTGCGCACTTTTACTCGGCTCTGCGAGCCATTGTTGTAGTTCTATTTCTACCGACCTGAGGAAGCGGGCTTCTCTCTCCACATCGGGCCTCTTTGGACAGGTAAGGCCTTCTCTTTCTTCCTCTGTTGTCTTCTCTTCCTCTCTTCTTACCATTGATTTTGATTTTTCTTTTTTTGTCGCCATCTTCTTTCCACCTTTATACTCACTTTTCTTTAACTTTTATTTCTGTGCCTTTGTATTTTCTCTTGTTTTTCCCGACCTTTCTGGAGAGGGCTGGAGTTCACCGTCCAGCCACTACTCCATCACGTGACTCCTCGAAAGGTGAATTGTTTGATGAAAAAATGGGGACATCTTGATATTCCTGCTAATGAAGAGTGGGGGGTGATTTATCAGGTGGTTGTTCCTAGAAATTACCAGAAGGAGATATTAAATCTAGCCAACAGCACTCCTTTGGGTGGTCATCTTGCAGAAAAGGAAACCATGAATAAGATTTTGAGACAATTTTTCTGGCCTGGTTTGAGGAAGGATGTTGTAAATTGGTGCCAGCATGTCACTTTTGTCAGGTTGTGTGGATACCTAACCAGGGTCCTCCAGTAGCTCCATTACAACCTACTCCTGTTGTTGGGGAACCTTTCACTAGGGTTATTATAGATTATGTAGGTCCCCTGCCGAAAACTAAGTCTGGGAATTAGTACATTAACGAATACATGTACAGCGTCGAGATTTCCAGAGGCTATACCATTAAGAAATATTAAAGCCAAAATGGTGGTAAAGGCTCTGGAAAGATTTTTCACAGTTTTTGGATTACCGAAAGAGATCCAGAGTGATCAAGGATCTAACTTTATGTCTGGGTTGTTTCAGCAATTGGTTTATGAGTTGGGAATAAAACAGATCACTTCATCTGGGTACCATCCTGAAACTCAGGGAGCTTTGGAAAGATTTCATTCTACTCTCAAAAATATGATGAGGATTTATCATCTGGAGAATGGAAAAGATTGGGATGAAGTTATTCCTTTATTGTTATCTGCAGCAAGGGAGGCTGTGCAGGATTCATTAGGTTTCAGCCCTTTTGAAATTGTGTTTGGACATCAGGTTTGAGGACCTTTAATGTTGATAAAAGAACAGTGGGTTAATGAGGATGAGCAGTTGGACTTGCTGGATTATGTTTCTAAATTTAATGTAAGGCTACAAAAGGTGTGGACTTTGGCTCAAGAGAATTTAGAAATAACTCAGGGTAAAATGAAGCATTTATTTGACAGGAAAGCTCAAGTGAGGAATTTTAAGACAGGAAATAAAGTTTTGATTTTGTTTCCAACATGTGACAATCCTTTGAGAGCTAGATTTTCTGGACAGTACATAGGTAAATCAAAACTGAATGATGCTAACTATGTCGTTAACACTCCAGATCAAAGGAATAAAACTCAGGTTTGTCACATAAATATGTTGAAACCTTATTATGAGAATAAAGGTAGTGGAAAACAATCTGTATCAGAGATGTTAGATATTGACAGGGTTGAGGAAGTTATGGATCATAAGATTATGGAAACAGAATCTTGTGAGGGTAACCTTAAAGAACCTATCATTCCTGTGTTCCATCTAACTCAGCAATTTTGGAAAAGTTAGGTCATCTTAAGTCACAAGAACAGATGCAGTTGAAATAATTAATTTTGAAATATACAACTTTGTTTCCTGATGTGCCAAAATGGACATCAGTGGTTTATCAAAATGTAGATGTGGGAGAGGCAAGTCCCATAAAACAAACCCATATAGAATAAACATTCAGAAGAGTAAAATCATGGATCAGGAGGTGGAATATATGTTGAGAAATTATATTATTAGACCTTCGAACTCAGATTGGAGTTCCTCTTGTATTCTGGTACTGAAACCAGATGGAACTGTTAGATTCTGAACAGATTACAGGAAGGTTAATTCAGTAACTAAAACAGATGCTTATCCTATTCCAAGAATAGATGACTGTATTGATAAAATTGGCAAAGCTAAATTTCTTACTAAGTTGGATTTGTTGAAGGGTTACTGGTGTGTGCCTTTAACAGAGAGGAAAGAATATTTCAACTTTTGTAACTCCATGCGGTTATACAAGTATAATGTGTAAACTTTTGGCATGAAAAATGCCCCTGCAACATTCCAAAGGATGATTAATTCGGTAATCCAAGGGTTAACACATACAGATGCTTATATTGATGACTTGGTCACAAAAAATGACACATGGGAAGAACATCTAAGGGAATTAGACAAATTGTTTGCAAGATTATCCAAAGCAAACTTAACAGTTAATTTAGCGAAAAATGAATTTGCAAATGCCTCTACTTGGGTTATGTAGTTGGCCATGGCAAAGTTGCACCTATTCAAGCTAAGATTAATGCAATTTCTGAGTTTCCTATTCCCAATGGCAAGAAAGCAGTGAGAAGGTTTTTAGGAATGGCAGGATTTTATAGGAAATTTTGCTTAGGTTTCTCTTCCTTTAACCAACCTTTTGAAGAAAGAGGAGAAATTTGTGCGGACTAAAGGTTGTTAGACACCTTTGGAAAATTTAAAGGAGATGCTATGCCATTGCCCTGTGTTAAAATCTCCTGATTTTGACAGATCATTTTCTTTAGCAGTGGATGCCAGTGAGGGAGCAGCAGGTGCAGTTTTATTGCAAAAACATAATGAAATTGACCATCCAGTTGCCTACTTTTCAAGAAATTTCAATGTTCATCAAAGGAACTATTCCATTATTGAAAAAAAACTGTTGTCTAACATATTTGCTCTGCAGAATTTTGATGTATATCTTGGTACCTCTTATCAACCAAATGTGGTATTCACTGACCACAATCCTCCGGTGTTTTTGAATAAAATGAAGAATAAAAACAGAAGATTGTTAAACTGGAGTTTAATATTGCAAGACTATAATATGCAAATTAACCATATCAGAGGTATAAATAATATGATTGCAGATTGTTTGTCAAGATGTTAAAATTGATCGTGTATAAAAATACTCTCAACATTGGGTTACTGTTGTGTATTGTTATCTCTTTAGTGTTTTTTTAAGACAGTTTAGCTATAACTGAATTTTAACTCAAGAGTTAAAATTCCTTTAAAGGGGGAAGGTGTGACAGAGTATGTAGAGGTGTTTGGGAGATAAATTGGGAGGTTTATCTCCCCTCACCCAGGTCACACGCAAACACTTTAAAACACAGAATTTTTGCATGATCTTTTGCAGGAGACTTATTTGCAAAAGGCAACAATGTAGCAACATGCCAGGCAGCTTTGTCTGAAAAACAGTTTGTTGTCTGGAAGAGCACAGCTTTGCTCTCAGAAGCTGCTTTCAGATGGCCACAATACCTGCCTGTAAAGCCGCACATTATACTCCTATTATATGGTTAACATTAACCATATCAGAGGTATAAATTATATGATTGCAGATTGTTTGTCAAGATGTTAAAATTGATCGTGTATAAAAATACTCTCAACATTGGGTTACTGTTGTGTATTGTTATCTCTTTAGTGTTTTTTTTAAGACAGTTTAGCTATAACTGAATTTTAACTCAAGAGTTAAAATTCCTTTAAAGGGGGAAGGTGTGACAGAGTATGTAGAGGTGTTTGGGAGATAAATTGGGAGGTTTATCTCCCCCTCACCCAGGTCACACGCAAACACTTTAAAACACAGAATTTTTGCATGATCTTTTGCAGGAGACTTATTTGCAAAAGGCAACAATGTAGCAACATGCCAGGCAGCTTTGTCTGAAAAACAGTTTGTTGTCTGGAAGAGCACAGCTTTGCTCTCAGAAGCTGCTTTCAGATGGCCACAATACCTGCCTGTAAAGCCGCACATTATACTCCTGTGCGGCTGTCGGGTGGCCATCTGAAACCGGAAAAGCTGGCCAGGAGGTCTACTTACCAAACCCTCCTCCAGGAGGTATAATATCCTGCTTCGTCTGTTGCAGCTGAAAGCGGGCCGGGCTGCCGGGGGGTAGGCTGATGACATCTCGGTGACGTCATCAGCCTTTGACTCTTGAGACCGGCAGCGGGAGTTAAAGCCGTTAAAGTTATGTTCATCACCAAAATGTATTTAAAATATCATCAAATTAGTTTATACGTGATGGAGTAGTGGCCGGTCGGGGAACTCCAGCCCTCTCCGGAAAAGTTTAAAAAAATCACAGAAAACACAAAGGCACAAACATAAAAATTAAAATACAGTGAAAGTAAAGGTGGGAAGAAAATGGCAGCAAAGAAAGAAAAGTCGAAAGCAACGGGAAGAAGAGAAGAAGAAAGGACGTTGGAAGAAGAAGGTGAAGGCCTTATCTGTCCGAGAGGCCTGCCACGGAGAGAGAAGCCCTCTCCCTAAGGTCAGTCGAAGTCCCGAGCTCCGGACTACAAAAATGGCTCGCGGAGCCAAGTAAAATTGCACAACCGCGCATGACAAAAAAAACACTGACGGGAGGGGGGACCAGCTGAGGAGTCGATCTCCACAGCTGAGAATGACAGCTACAACACAAAAACAGGAAGAGAACATAGAAAACAACGAGAACAAGAAAGAAGAGAGTAAAAAGAAAACAAGGAAACAACAGACGACCAACCCAGAAGAAGAAGAAGAAGAACATAGAGAAATGGAAGAAGAAGGGAAAGGCAAGACAATGGATATATTTTTTTTAAAGAATATATGGAATCAGTAAAAGAATGGCAATCACAAGAATTTAGTGAAATAAAAAGAAGAATTAAAAGTACAGAAGAAAAAATGAATAGATTAGAGATGGTCATGTCAGATATAGGAAAAAGAGTGGACAAGGTGGAAGAACGAGAAACAGCCGTAGAAATGGAAGTAGAGGACTTAAAAAAGAAATTAGAAGAAACTAATAAAAAAGTTAAAGAGACACAAGAGCTGTTAGCTCAGAAGATAGATATAATGGAAAATTATAATAGAAGAAATAATATAAAGATAGTGGGCCTTAAGGAAGATGAAGAAGGCAAGAATATGAGAGAATTTATAAAAGATTGGATCCCCAGGGTCCTAGGAAGACCAGAATTACAGGAAGAAATGGAAATAGAAAGGGCACATAGAACATTAGCCCCGAAACCACAGCCACAACAAAAACCAAGATCCATTTTAGTAAAATTCCTAAGATATACAACAAGAGAAAATATATTGGAGAGAGCAATGAAGAAAATAAGAGAAGACAAAAAGCCACTGGAATACAAAGGTCAAAACATTTTTTTCTATCCAGACATAAGTTTTGAACTCCTGTAGAAGAGAAAGGAGTTTAATACAGCAAAAGCGATCCTATGGAAAAAAGGATATAAATTTATGCTAAAGTACCCAGCGGTACTTAAAATAATTATTCCAGGGCAGCAAAACAGACTATTCTCGGATCCGGAGGAAGCACGAAAATTTGCAGAACAACTACAAAACAGACAGAGAGATGAAGACATGTAACGAGTAAAAATGACCACGAACTATATGTATGTGTGTATATGGGTATCTATATATATATATATATATATATATGTGTGTGTGTGTGTGTGTGTGTGTGTGTGTGTGTGTGTGTATGTATGTATATATGTGTGTACATGAGTGTACCGTGTTTAAAGGAAAATATATGGAGTATAGATAAGAATTAATAAGGGAAAGAAAGGGAAGAGACGAAGTAAGGAGGGACCTTTGTTATATATGAAAATTAAAATCTTTTCTGGGGGGGCTGGGTGGGGAGAAGTTACGGTCACTGCGAAATCAGTTGATGTTTGCGAGTGAATTCGCAAATCCAAATGGAGAGGGGAGATGTGGTTGCCCGACAAGGGATAAAGAGCAACTCAGGAAGGGGAGGGGATAGTGGGGTTAAAGAAATTTTAGATAGGAGAATAAGGGAAATGTTTGATGTTTTAGAAATGTTGTCTTATAAAGTGTTCAAAACAAGAAAGCAGAAATGGATAAGAAGGAAAGGTGATGATGAGGAAACGAAAAGGAAAGATAAACAAAGCATGAAATGGCTACGTTGAACTATCTGACTTTAAATATTAACGGAATACATAACCAAATCAAAAGGAAGAAACTGCTAAATTTACTGAAAAAAGAAAAAAATGATATAGCATTCATGCAAGAAACACATTTAACTGAAATGGAGCACAAGAAATTAAAGAGAGATTGGGTAGGACATGTAACAGCAGCGTCATATAATTCAAAAGCTAGAGGAGTAGCTATATTAATCAGTAAAAATGTACCAATTAAAATAGAAGAGGAAATAATAGATCCAGCAGGGAGATATGTAATGATAAAATGTCAGATATATTCGGAGTTTTGGAATTTACTCAATGTATATTCACCTAACGAAGAAGATCAAAAATTTATGCAAGATATTTTTTTGAAGATAGCAGACACGCAAGGGAACATGCTAATAGGAGGGGATTTCAACCTTAATTTGGATTCAAACATGGATAAAACTGGGAAAAAAATTAACAGAAAGAACAAAGTAACCAAATTTATAATTAAATCAATGCAAGAAATGAAACTTGTGGATATATGGAGGAAACAACACCCAAAGGAAAAGGAAAATTCATATTATTTGGGTAGACATAAAACATACTCAAGAATAGACCTATTCCTGTTATCAGCTCGTATGCAAGACAGAGTAAGAAAAACAGAATATAAAGCTAGAATATTATCGGACCATTCACCCCTGATATTGACAATAGAGTTAGAGGACATCCCTCCAAGAATGTATAGATGGAGATTAAACTCCATGCTACTTAAAAGGCAGGATTTTAGAGAATTAATTGAAAGACAAATTAAAATGTACTTTGAAATAAAAACGGAATCAGTGAAAGATAAGTTTATGCTATGGGACGCAATGAAAGCATTCATCAGAGGGCAAATAATAAGTTATGTGACCAAGATGAAGAAGGACTACAATCAGGAAACAGAGCAGTTGGAAAGGGAAATAGCAAATATAGAAAAAGAATTAGCAATCAAGGAAGACACAACTAAAAGAAGAGAATTGGCAGATAAAAAAATAAAATATGAAACACTACAAACATATAAGGTGGAGAAGAATATAATGAAGACAAAACAGAAATATTATGAACTAGAAGAAAAAATGCACAAAATTCTAGCATGGCAGCTTAAGACAGAACAAACTAAGAGAATGGTATTGGCATCAAGGAAAAAAGACAAACAAATCACATATAATCCAACGGAAATTAATGAAAACTTCAGAGAATTCTACGAACAATTATACCAAACTGAAAACGAAGGGAAAGAAGACAAAATAGATGAATTTTTAACTAAAATTGAACTACCAAAATTAACAGAACCATTTGAAATAGTAGAAATACAAGAGATAATAAAAAAACTACCAAATAATAAAACACCAGGAGAGGATGGATTCCCAATAGAATTCTATAAAACATTTAAAGATTTATTAATTCCTCCCCTCCTGGAAGTAATCAACCAGATTGATAAAACACAAAGCTTACCAGATTCATGCAAAACAGCAATAATTACAGTAATACCAAAGACAGGGAAAGATCCACTCGCACCAGCGTCATATAGACCAATATCTTTACTTAACACAGATTATAAGATAATAGCTAAACTATTAGCAAACAGATTAGCCGACTATGTACCAAAAATAGTAAATCTAGACCAAACTGGATTTATTAAAAAAAGACGAACAACAGACAATATTTGTAAATTTATTAACTTAATTCATGCAGTAGAAGGAAATAAAGCTCCAACAGTAGCGGTTGCTTTAGACGCAGAGAAAGCCTTTGACAGAGTAGAATGGAATTATTTATTCAAAGTACTACAAAAATTCAGTTTACCAGAGAAATATATTAATTGGATTAAAGCATTATATAAGGGGCCATTGGTGAAAGTGACAGTAAATGGATATATATCAAAGCAATTTAACTTAAGCAGGTCAACAAGGCAGGGATGCCCACTATCACCCTTATTGTTCTCGTTAGTTATAGAACCACTAGCAGAATTGATAAGAACAGAAAATAAAATAAAAGGGATAAAAATAAAAGACAAGGAATATAAAATCAGTTTATTTGCAGATGACGTTATAGTATACTTAACAGAACCAGAAATATCAATAAAAGAATTACATAAGAAATTGAAGGAATATGGAGAAGTGTCGGGATACAAGATTAATGCAAATAAAAGTGAAGCAAAGCCAATGAATAATGCGGATTTCTCAAAATTTAAGAAAGAATCACCATTCAGATGGCAAATGCAAGCAATACAATACCTAGGTATACAAATAAATAAAAACCTCGGCCATCTATATAAACTCAATTATTATCCACTAATGAAAAAATTTCAGGACGACTTAGAGCATTGGAAAGACTTACCACTAACACTAATAGGAAGGATAAACTGTATTGAAATGAACATTTTCCCAAGGATACAATACCTATTTCAGGCATTGCCAATACACTTGACGGAGAAATTCTTCAAGGAGTTAAAGAAAATAATAAGGAAATTTTTATGGAAAGGGGGGAAACCAAGGATAGCACTAGATAAATTAACAGAATGGTATAAACAAGGAGGCTAACAACTGCCAAATTTTAAAAATTATTATAGAGCTGCACAATTAAGATACCTATCAGATTTTTATCAAACAAGGGAAAAGCCAGATTGGACTAGATTAGAACTAGATAAAATAGGGGAGAAGATACCTGAACATATATTATATAAATGGGATGAAAAATTGGTACAACGTAGGAATTCTCCAGTATTACATCATCTGCTCAATATTTGGAAGAAGATTCATGTAGAAAGGAATAAAACAAATGACCAATTACCAAAACTAATACTGACGCAAAATCAGCTAATCCCTTTTACAATAGATAACCTTTCCTTTAGAGAATGGGAGGAAAAAAGGGATCAAAAGAATGGAAAATTGCTTTTCGGGAAATAAATTATTATCCTTTGAACAAATGAAGGATAAATATAATATAACTCACGATACAGTGTTGGCATATTACCAATTGAGATCCTACTTGAAGGACAAATTGGGAAGCAGTCTGAGGTTACCAGAGGGAAGTAGTTTTGAATATGTGATTACAGACACAATGATAATCAAAAAATTATAACAAATATGTATATTAAACTGCAAGAAAAGGAGAATGAGGAAACAAATGGTAAAACTAAACAAAAATGGGAACAAGATTTAAACATAAAGATAAAGAAGGAAACATGGGAGAAGTTATGCTCTGGAACTATGAGAAATACAATAAACACGAGGTTACGTATGATACAATATAACTGGATACACAGGCTATACATTACACCTCAAAAGTTAAATAAATGGGACCCAACAGTATCTGACAGATGTTTTCGCTGTAAAAAGGAAATGGGAACAACAATTCATGTAATCTGGACATGTGAGAAAGTGAAAAAATTTTGGGAAGATCTAAACCAGATATTAAATAAAATCACAGAAAGCAATATACCAAAAAACCCAGAGATCTTCCTCCTAAGTAACATAAAAAACAAAGAATTTGGACTTGATTTGGATGGTGCACAAAAAAGATTTGTTAGGATAGCCCTAGCTGTAGCAAAAAAATGTATTATGTCAGCCTGGAAATTAGAAGATAACTTGAGAATACAACAATGGTATATAGAAATGAATAAATGTATTCCATTAGGAAAAAAACATATAATTTAAGAAATAATATTACAATATTTGAACAAATATGGGAGCCATACATGAAACACAATAGAGAAAACCTACCGAGGACATCTACCACCTAAAATGACAGAAGGAGAAGGAAATGAAAATAATTGACTCATTGGAATTTCTTGTTTATTTTTATTGAGTGACAACATTGTTTGACGGGTTTAATGTATCTTAGATTCTGTACTTTAAATGAATGGGAGGGGAGGTAGGGAGGGTGGGATGGGAAGAGGGAGGGGGGGAGAAAATGACACTGTATATATTTGAAAAGAAAAATGTATGTATCTTGATCAATGTGGTTTATAGTGTGAAAAGTAAAAAAATTTTAAAAAGCGTCCACTTGGGTTGTGAAACTCCATCACATTGTTTCTCCCCTCCCCTCCCCTCCTTCGCCAGTTTCTCTCCCTTGCTCTTCTTCATTCGCCTCTTGTTTTTGGTCATCTTTCTCTCGTTTCCTCGTTGTCCTGTCGTGTAATCTCAGAGGCAGTGTGCATATTTGTCTTTCTGTCTCTGTCCCTTCGCCCCCCCCCCAGCCCTCCATTCCTCTCTGACCCCTTCTTCCTCTCTGCCCCCTCCCCCTTTTTTCTTTTCTGCCCCTGTCTGTGTCTGCTGTGTAATTGCGCTTCAAGTCATGACGGTCTCCCTGTCTGTCACTCGCCCCCTCCTTCTCCTCAGCCTTCTCCATTCCAGCCCTTCTGAGAGCTAGTGCATGTCCTTTTGAGTTGCTCCTCTCCGGGTCTAACTCCACATCACAAACCTCTCATTTCCTTGTTTCCTTCTATTTTACTTTAGCTTATCTTTCTAATCATGCCCCATCTTTCATTCTCACCCTCCGCCAGTTCTTTTACTTGTGTTTACTGAAACAAACAGAAATGTTAAGGAATAAAATGCTCTCTTCTTGCTAAGTAATGGGGTAATAAACAGGAAGGTTTCAGCACCGGGGAGGATCTGAAGCCAGGATATCTTTCATGATATCTGCCTGACTGATGGTACTCAGAGACGGTGAAGCAAAATTCTGTCCAGCCTATGTCACACACCCGGATGTAGTTCCTTCATCGAGCGCTGCAGCTTCCTTGAGGAACTGGCCCCGTTTCCAATACCAGCCCATAGGGGGTTTATCTCTTTGAATAAATAAATAAATAGAGATGGAGAGAAACTTCAGCCAATCACGGCCGTGAATTCTGAGGCTGGGCCGTCAAAACCTGGGATCCTGACTTCCCTAGAGCTGTTGGGGGTGTGGAGGGGAGCAGGATTTTGTCTTTCTTTTCCAATCTTTTTATTATTATTATTATAATTTATGAACACATACAGTTCAAAGAGATATGAAAAATACATAGTAAATAATGAATTAATACAGAGATATTAAACAATAATATTGCAGAATAAAAGTATATCATAAAAATTTTTTTTTGATCAGTTTAGAGTATGAACTATCTCTAAAAAAAAGATATAATTAATAAAAATATATAAAAAAAGAGAGAAAAAAACCCCAAAAAGGAAGAAAAAACAAATCTGAATTAAAAACTTAAAAAATAAAAAAATACCTATCGATATAGCTAAACCACGCCGATCACTCCGATCTCATCTAGCAGCCCAATTATCATACATAATCATAAAAAGAAAACAGAGCCAGATCAACTCACCACAAATGAAAATATTGAATAAATGGTCGCCAGGTTAACTCAAACTTAGAAGGGGATTCATAGACAGAGTTTCTAATTTTCTCTAAATTTAAACATAGTATAGTTTGGGTAAACCATTGGAAAACAGTGGGAGGATGAACCTCTTTCCAATTCAATAGTATCGATCTTCTAGCCATTAGTGTAAAAAAAGCAATCATACGATCCGCAGGAAGAGATAAATAAGTCAAATCTATCATAGGTAATCCAAAAATTGCAGTAATGGGATGTGGTTGTAAATCAATATTCAAAACGGTAGATATAATGGAAAAAATTTCCTTCCAATAATTCTGTAAAGAGGGACAGGACCAAAACATATGTGTAAGGGAAGCTATTTCCAATTGACATTTATCACATATAGGATCGATATGAAAATAAAAACGATGGAGTTTATCTTTAGACATATGAGCTCTATGAACAACTTTAAATTGTATCAGTGAATGTTTTGCACATAGAGAAGAGGAGTTTACCAGTCGCAGAATTTTATTCCAATTTTCATTGGAAATATGAAGGTTGAGTTCTCTTTCCCAATCATTTTTAAACTTTCCAAAAGTCCCAGAATTTATTTTTGTAATTATATTATATAATTTAGATATCACACCTTTTGGAGGGAATTTTGAATATAGTATATCCTCTAAAACAGTCGTAGTCTCCCGATTGGGAAAAGAGGGTAAAGTCGAAACTAAGAAACTCCTCATCTGCAAATATCGAAAGAAATGAGATCTAGGTAAATCATATTTCATGGATAATTGTTCAAATGACATGAAAGAGTTATCCAAGAATAAATCCGAAAAGCATGTTATACCTTTAACTTTCCAGAGTAAATAAGCTTGATCAATTAGAGAGGGATGAAAAAAGAAATTTAGTACAATAGGGGTTTCCAAGATAAAATGACTTAGGTCAAAAAAATCTCCGGAATTGAAACCATATACGTAGTGTATGTTTAGCCATTGGATTATCAATTAGTTTATATAGTTTAGTAAGAGTAAAAGGGAGAGCAGCTCCCAAAATAGAACTAATTGAGAAATTTTGTACCAGTTTAATTTCTAAATTTACCCAATGGGGGTTTAAAGATAATTCTGAATAATTCAACCAATACCTTAAGTAACTAATATTAATTGCCCAATAATAAATTCTAAAGTTGGGTAATGCCAATCCTCCCTCCAGTTTAGATTTCTGTAAATATTTTTTTCCCAATCTAGGATTCTTGTTTTGCCAGATATACGAAGACAATTTAGAATCGACCTTATCAAAAAAAGATTTAGGAACAAAAATAGGTATAGCTTGGAATATATATAAAAATTTAGGTAAGATCATCATCTTAATAGCATTAATTCGGCCTATCATGGATAGGGATAATGGTGACCAATTGGTAAGTAAACTGCCGATCAGGTCCAATAGAGGGAAAAAATTAGTCCTAACAAATCTTTATGTTTTTTAGTAATCTTAATCCCTAAATATATAAAATAGTCTCTAGCTATTTTAAAAGGCAAGCTATCGTAAATAGGAACCCATCCATTAAAATGGAATAATTCACTTTTATTTAAGTTCAGTTTATATCCCGAAAAATTACTAAATTGGGCTAATAAAGATAAAACTGCAGGAATAGAATTTTCAGGATTGGAAATATATAGCAATAAATCATCTGCATATAGTGATACTTTATGAATATCCCTGCAACGAATAATACCAGTAATATTGGGTGCTTCTCTGATAGCAATTGCCAAAGGTTCTAAATCTAAGTTAAATAATAAAGGGCTAAGGGGGCACCCTTGCCTGGTGCCCCGAAATAATCGAAAATATGGCGATCTTTGGGTATTAGTAAAAACCAAGGCAACTGGGGAATTATAAAGAAGTTTAATCCAAGATATAAATATTGGACTAAAATTAAATTTTTCAAGAACTGTAAATAAATAAGGCCATTAAATAAATAAGGCCATTGAGCAGGATTTTGAACACCAAATGTGATGCAAGGCAGGTGGATGGGGGTTCATTCACACCCCTCGCCGACCAGGGCCATTGGCGAGACGTTTAGCTCCTCTGCTCGTCTGAGGATGGCATATATTTCCTTTCTTTGTATCTCCTGTAGCCTGGCTTAGCGAGGGGGAAGGGAGACCGGCAGCGGGAGTTGGGCAGGCGAGGGGGGAGGGAGACCAACAGGGGGAGTTGGGTGAGCAAGGGGGAGAGAGACCAGCAGCAGGAGTCGGGCGGGTGAGGGAGGGAGACTGGCAGCGGGAGTCGGGCAGTCGAGGGGGGGAGACCGGCAGCGGGAGTCAAGTGGGCAAGGGGGGAAGGTGTCCGGCAGCGGGAGTCGGGCAGGCGAGGCGGGAGTGAGACCGGCAGCGGGAGTCGGGCGGGTGAGGGGAGAGAGAGACCAGCAGCATGAGTCAAGTCATGCCTGAGTTGTTTGTCAGGCATGCCTTGACGTGCTATAAATAATGTCAAGGCAGCATGGGCGGGACTAGGCAACTGTCCCGAGTATCCGGTTTTCATTGCTGGACAGCTAGCAGTCAGCTGGCACATTTAGCTGCCAGAAAGCCATCCATTCCGTGGCCACCTAAACGTGCCAGCTGAACTCCGCTAGCCATGCCTGCAGGCGGGTAATCTTCATCAGAACACCTAAAAGCAGCTAGAGTGGGAGGGAGTGAGAGGAAGGAGAGACACAGAGACTTCAGTTCCAGAGGGACAAACTAGCAAGCTTTGGAAGACGGCCTGGTCAAAGGAGAGGACTGGCTGGTGTTTTCCTTGGAATAGGAGACCTGAAAGAAAGAGGTTATCATCTGGAGAACCCTGAAGGGGTAAAGTTTCATCAGCAAGACACTGGAGTGTCTGATTAAGAAGGAATCAGTTGTGGATGTCCTGGAACAAGGAAAGCTCCCTCTGAAAACAAGCAAGAAACCTCCTGAGTGATAATGTTATGAGCCCAAAGGGCTCCAAAACCCAGCAGCAATACACATTCACCACGACAAGTAGTTATTTAAGCAAAAGTTGTTTTTAATGATCTTTAAACATGAACACAGAATCAAACTTTAACTTATCACTATTAACTAACCCAACTTAACCCCTTTTAATTCTAAGCGTGCGTGTATGTAATGTATGTGTAAATTTAAGAAAAGTTCTTTGGTTTACAGTTCAATCTCACTTCTCATTCTTCCAAGTTCACTGGTTGCAGGTAATTCTTATACTGTGCACAAAATTTAACATGTATAAAGTTCACCAGGCTTTGGTGCTCGGAAGGTAAATGTTTACCGCTCAGGAAGGTTCTTGTAGGGTTTGGAGAGAGAGATGTTGTTCCAGGATTTCCACAACTGAAGTACCACCATTAGTCATCTCAATGTCTCGCTGATGAAACTTGCCCCATCAGGGTTCTCCACATGATAACCTCTTTTTTTCTTTCTGTTCCTTTATGTTCCCCTTATTCTCTGATCAGACAGATAGAACTTCCAGCCATCTGGCACTCTGGAGCTTCTGCTTCATTTCCAACAAGCTTCTCCTGGCTTGTTACAAATTTCTGTGTCAAACACAGTCAAAGACTTCCATCTGTCTCTTTCTCTTCTCTGAAGGCTTCTTCAGGTGCATTCTCTGCAAAGAATGCGCCTGCAGAAGCGGAAGCAAACCTGTGAATTGGCATTCAGGTGGCAGCGCTAAAAGCGCAGCACTGGCCACCTGAAGGGACAGCTGTGCTGGAGGCATCTCTGAGCGCACTCCGGCTCCTGTCCAGGGTCAGCTGTGCTCCCGGCCACTGATGTGATGTCATTTTGAGGGCGTCTAGAAGGAACACAGGACGATGGCGGACCTGGAGCAGGCAAGAGACATAATGATGGTGGTTTCAGCCTTTCTGAGTGTTCAGAACAAGATACGTCAGATCCTTGCTAAGGCCATTAATGCTGTTGAAGCTCTTCAAATGTCCTTGAGATCTGAAAATCCTATAGGTGCAATCAGGAGAAAGTTCCTGCAAAGGTTGTGGGCATGAAGGCGGCAGTTAGAGGCTGAAAGGCGCACAGAGCATAGGCGCCGCAGACGAAGGCGAATGCTGTTTGTCAGTCAATTATCTATGGTGACACATCGGTCTCGCTGGAGGTTGAACCAATCCCAGGGCGCTGAGTTCTGGAGTAATGTCCTCACCATATTTGATGATGCTGAGTGGAGGAGACACTTTTGTATGTTGCGTGGCATTTTTCACTTTTCGCAAAGGGTGGCACTCGGTGGTTCTGCAAGCGGTGGTCAACCACAGGTTCTGGTGAGTTAAGCCTTTATTGATCTTTATCACATCACATCTCAATGTCTATGACTTCAATGTGCTTTCCATTCATGTTACAGCTTCTCAGATGTATTTGTGGATGGGCCAGGCCGCACGCATGGTGCCCAAGTGCTTACCAACTCTCCTCTGTATAGAAAGCCAGAGGACCAGGCTGGATACCTCTTCCCACGTGACATGAGTGTTCACCCTTCAAAGCTCTGTGTGTCAATGTTATGCACGCTTATTGTGTCAATGGTCAGGTGTATGAATTAACTACATTTCTGCATTGTTGTGCCCATAGGTGTCCAAGGATGTAGATGTGGTGGAGGTTCGAGCGCATCTTGTGAGTGATGTGGCATACCCCCTACGAACCTGGCTAATAAAGCACTGAGTACTGGATCCGGATCAGTGAAGATTTAACAAAACTCTTAATTCTGCAAGGATAGTGGTGGAACATGCATTTGGCCAGCTAAAAGGCCACTGGCGGTGCCTGTCCAAGCGTCTGGATATCTCTACCACCTTAGTCCCAGATGTTGTGTTTGCCTACTGTGTACTGCACAATATATGTGAGATTAATGAGGAAGACTTCCTGTCAGAGTTGAAGCAGATGGTCCTGTACCCAATAGCACAGAATGTCATGATCAGCAGGCCCATGGGCACCAGGCCATCTATTCTGCCATTATGTCCATTCTGTAAGGGTATGTCCCTGCCACTCAGCTCCCCAATTTCCTCAACTTGTTCTGCCCTTCCCCCCACCCCCACCCCCGCAGTGCAGTGACATGAGCCTGCTGCGTGGCTCATGTGTTCTCGTGAAAGAACGGTTGCATATAAATGAAAACTGAGACTTCTGTGCTTTTCAAGTAACCTTATTGCTTCATAAATATCTGAGGTAGATAATGCACCGTAAACTTTCAAATTATGATTTGGATGAAGCACAAAAAAGATTTATTATGATATCCTTAGCTGTAGCAAAAAAATGTATAATGTCAACCTGGAAATCAGAAGATAGCCTAAGAATACAGCAATGGTACATAGAAATGAATAAACGTATTCCATTGGAAAAAATAACATATAATTTAAGAAATAACATCACAGTATTCGAACAAATTTGGGAACTGTACATGGAACACAACAGAGAGGGCCTACCGCGGACCTCCACCCCCTAAAATGATAGAATGAGAAAACGACGAAATGAACTGACCCAGTGTGTAAAAGTGGATGACACAAATTTCTTGTTTATTTTCATTGTGTGATGACATTGTTTAATGAGTTTAATGTTGTATATGTTGAACATTTAGTGGGTGGGGAGGGGGGTGGGAAGGAAGGAGGAAAGGGAGGGGGGAAAAGGGGAGAAAATGACACTGTGTATATTCAAGAGGGAAATGTTTGTGTGTATTTTGGTCAATATGGTTCATAGTGTGAAAAATAAAATAATTTAAAAAACCATTTCAAATTATGCTTAAACTAGATGTAAACCATGGAATGGACAAAATACAGTGAAAATCCACCTCACACTTGAACACCACAGAACAAACACAAAAACAGTAAACACAACAAACACCTCCACCCGGCACCATAGCATCTCACTGCTGAGTGTTTCAATCCTTAAAGTGTCGCACAGAACATTGCACATATAAGGGCTTCATGAACAACAAAAGTGAACAGGGAGTTAGCAGCATGAAGGAAGTTTAGTCAGACACACATCTCATTCCAACATTGAGAGGAATGGGGTGGAGGAGGGGGGATTGAGGAACCTGTCCTGGACCTCAGCATCTCAGTCATGTCCAAGCATCCACTACCGTGATGCACTGGTGTGGAATGAAATGGCATGTGGGCAGGAGGGGCCAGGTACATGGGATTAGGGTGACCATATGACTGTGGAAATGGGGATGGACAGGCCTCCATTTGTGTGACCAATCTGTTGAAGATGGCAGACTGCCTGTGCATTGTGGTGTTCAGTTCCTGCAGGGAAGTTGACAACCCAGTCACCGACTGGGCATGCTTGTCCACTTCTGACCGGCACATTGCTTTCTCCTCCTCCCTTAGGTCAGTGTGCAGGGCTCTCTCCTGATCCAGTGACTCCTCTGCATGCTGGCGGTCCCCCTCTCTGTCCTCCCTGTCAAGTGCCATCATCATCGCCTGCAGCTCCTTAGCGAGAACCTGACCCTTGGACAACTGCTGACGCTTGTGTCTAGGACCAGAGGCTGTGGGTTGAAACAGGATTGGACTTGGGTGCTTCTCCATAAACACAATCTCAATGCTACTGTACCTGTGTTCTGTGGTAAGAGTGCCGCCTTGCCACATCCAGGGACGGTGAACTCTGCGCTGCCTATCTCGGGGGCATCCAAATCGGTGACTGTGGAGTCTTCAGCGGCGGCCTGGTCCTCCTGGACCAGCATGTCTCCTCCAGCATTGCCGCTGGTTTTTTTTTGTCTTTTTAAAAAATTTTCATACTGTGAACCATATCAACCAAAATATATACAAACGTTTCTCATTAAATATACACAGTGGCATTTTCTCCCTTTTTTCCCCCACTACATTCCCTCCCCCCTTCCCACCCCCTCCAAAACCAATAAATATTCAACATATACAATACAATAAACCCATTAAACAATGTCATCACACAATGAAAAATAAACAAGAAAATTGTGTCATCTATTTTTACACACTGGGTCGTCATTTTTTTCTTCTTATCATTTTAGGGGGTGGGGGTCCGAGGCAAGCCCTCTCTGTTATGTTCCATGTATGGTTCCCAAATTTGTTCAAATAATGGGACTTTATTTTTTAAATTATATGTTATTTTTTCCAATTGAATACATTTATTAATTTCCATGTACCATTGTTGTATTCTCATGCTCTCTTCCATTTTCCAAGTTGACATTATACATTTTTTTGTCATCGCTAAGGCTATCAGAATAAATTTATTTTGCACTTTATCCAATGTGAGGCCTAATTCCTTACTTCTTATATTACTTAGAAGAAAGATCACTGGATTTTTTGTGATTTTATTTAATACCTGATTTAGATCTTCCCAAAACATTTTCACTTTCTCACATGCCCAAATTGCATATACTGTTGTTCCCATTACCTTTTTACAGTGAAAATATCTATCTGATAATGTTGGATCCCATTTTTTTAACTTTTGGGGAGTGATATATAACCTGTGTAACCAATTATACTGTATCATGCGTAACCTTGTGTTTATTATATCCTTCATAGTTCCAGAACATAACTTGTCCCATGTTTCATTTTTTATCTTTATGTTTAAATCCTTTTCCCAATTTTGTTTGGGTTTATAGCTTTTCCTTATCTTGCAGCTTAATGTACATGTTGGTTATAAATCTTCTGATTATCATTGTGTCTGTAATCACAAATTCAAAGCTGCTTCCTTCTGATAATCTCAGTCTGTTTCCCAATTTATCCTTTAAATAAGCTTTCAATTGATGATATGCAAACATTGAACCATGACTAATTCCATATTTGTACTTCAACTATTCAAATGTTAATAAATTATTTCCCAAAAACAATTTTCTATTCTTTTAATTCCTTTTCTCTCCCATTCAAAAAAGGAAAGGTTATCTATTGTAAACGGGATTAGTGGATTTTGCGCCAATAGTAATTTTGGTATTTGGTAATTCATTTTTTTCCTTTCTAAGTGAATCTTCTTCCATATATTGAGTAAGTGATGCAGTACTAGTGAGCTTTTATATTGAACCAGCTTTTCATCGCACTTATAAAGTATATGTTCCGGTACCTTCTCCCTTATTTTATCTAGTTCTATCTTAGTTCAGTCTGGTTTTTCTCTTGTCTGGTAAAAATCTGATTTTTGTCTCCTATAGTCTCTTTTAATTTGGTTATGTATTCCATTAATGTTTATAGTCACATAGTTCAACGTGGCCATCTCATATCCTGTTTACACCTCATTTCTGCTTCCTCACCCTTTTCCCCATTTTCCCTTTTTAAACTCAATGTATGATTTTTGTCTGGTAAAAACCTTAATTGTGCTGCTCTATAATAATTTTTAAAGTTTGGTAACTGCAAACCATCTTGGTTGTTTATAAATCTGTTAATTTATCTAACGCTATCCTCGGTTTCCCCCCTTTCCACAAGAATCTCTTTATTATTCTCTTTAGTTCATTAAAGAATTTCTCTGTTAAGGGAATTGGTAATGTTTGAAATAAGTACTGTATCCTTGCGAACACATTCATTTTAATGCAGTTCACCCTTCCTATCAATGTTAGCGGTAATTCTTTCCAATGTTCTAAGTCTTCCTGCAATTTCTTTATTAGTGGCTCATAATTTAATTTGTACAAGTGGCTTAAGTTATTATCTAACCTAATACCTAGGTATCGGATTGCTTGTGTTTGCCATTTAAATGGTGATTTTTTAAAAATTCTGTATAATCTGCATTACTCATTGGCATCACTTCACTTTTATTTGCGTTGATCTTATACCCCGATATTTCTCCATACTCCTTTAATTTCTTATGTAATTCTTTTATTGATATTTCTGGTTGTGTTAAGTATAGTATGATGTCATCTGCAAATAAACTGATTTTATACTCCTTCTCCTTTATTTTTATCCCTAGACATAGAAGATAGGAGCAGGAGTAGGTCCATTCAACGAGATCATGGCTGATCTTAAAGTTCAGTACCCCATCCCCGCCTTTTCTCCGTAACCTTTAATACCCTTATACTGAAGAAATATATCTAATTCCCTCTTAAATATATTTAATGAACCTGCCTCTACTGCCCTCTGTGGCAATAAATTCCATAGATTCACCACCCTCTGGGTAAAGAAATTCCTCCTCATCTTGGTCCTAAATCGATTGCCTATTATCCTCAAACCATGGCCCCGGGTTCTGGATTTTCCCATCATTGGAAACATCCCATCTGCATCCATTCTGTCCAGTCCTGCCAGAATTTTATATGTCTCTATGAGATCCCCTCTCAATCCCAATTTGCGCAATCTTTCCTCATAAGTCATTCCTGCCATTCCAGGTATCAGCCTGGTGAATCGCCTCTGCACTCCCTCCATTGCAAGAACATCCTTCCTTAGATAAGGTGACTAAAACTGCACACAATACTCCAGGTGGGGTCTCACCAAGGCCCTGTACAGCTGCACTAAGGTATCCTTGTTCCTATACTCAAACCCTCTTGATATGAAGGCCCTTCTATTTTATTTTCTGTTTTTATCAGTTCTGCCAATTTTTCTATTGCTAAAGCGAACAGTGAGGGGGATAATGAACATACCTGCCTAGTTGACCTGCTTAATTTAAATTGGTTCGATACATATCCATTTACTGTTACCTTCGCCAATGGTCCATTATATAATGCTTTAATCCAATTAATATATTTTTCTGGTAGATTGAACCTCTGTAATACTTTGGATAAATAATTCCATTCTACTCTGTCAAAGGCTTTTTCTGCGTCTAAAGCAACAGCCACTGTTGGCTTCTTATTTCCTTGAACTGCATGAATTAGATTAATAAATTTACAGACATTATCCGCTGTTCGTCTTTTCTTAATAAATCCAGTTTGATCTTGTTTTACTATTTTTGATACACAATCAGCCAATCTGTTTGCTAATAATTTCGCTATTATCTTATAATCTGAATTAAGTAGAGATATTGGTCTATATGATACTGGTGTTAGTGGATCCTTCCCTATCTTTGGTATTACTGTAATTATTGCTGTCTTACATGAATCTGGCATGTTTTGTGTTTCTTCTATCTGGTTCATTACTTCCAGGAGAGGAGAAATTAATAACTCTTTAAATGTTTTATAGAATTCTATTGGGAATCCATCCTCTCCAGGCGTTTATTGTTTGGCAGCTTTTTTAATATATCCTGTACTTCCTCTATTTCAAATGGTTTTATCAGTTTGTTTTGTTCCTATTCTTGCAATTTCAGCAGTTCAATTTTAGCTAAAAGCTCTTCTACTTTATCATCTTTCCCCTCATTCTCAGTTTGGTATAATTGTTCATAAAATTCCTTAAAGTTCTCATTAATCTCCATTGGGTTATATGTAATTTGTTTGTCCTTTTTCCTTGATGGCAATACAGTTATTTTAGTTTGTTCTGTTTTAAGTTGCCAGGCTAATATTTTGTGTGTTTTTTCTCCTAGTTCATAATACTTTTGCTTTGTTTTCATTATGTTCTTCTCCACCTTATACGTTTGTAATGTTTTGTATTTTATTTTTTTGTCCACCAATTCTCTTCTTTTTGTCAAATCATCCCTTATTGCTAGTTCCTTTTCTGTACTTACTATCTCCCTTTCCAACTGCTCTATTTCTCGATTGTAGTCTTTTTTCATCTTAGTTACATAACTTATTATCTGCCCTCTAATGAAGGCTTTCATTGCATCCCATAATATAAATTCGTCTTTCACTAATTCTGAATTTATTTCAAAATATGTTTTAATTTGGCATTCAATAAGATCAACGCAAATAAACTCTCTAAATTCCTGCCTTTTAAGTAGCATGGAGTTTAACCTCCATCTATATGTTCTGGGTGGGATGTCCTCCAGTTCTATTGCTAAAAACAGGGGTGAATGATCAGATAGTAATCTAGCTTTACATTCACTTTTCCTAACTCTCCAATCCTTGAGTATGTTTTATGCCTACTTGAATAATATGAGTATTCCTTCTCTCTTGGGTGCTGCCTCCTCCATATATCCATAAGTTTCATTTCCTGCATTGACTTAACCATAAATTTGGCCACTTTATTCTTTTTGCTATTGTCCAGTTTTATCCACATTGGATCTAAATTAAGGTTAAAATCCCCTCCTATCAATATATTTCCTTGTGTAGCTACAATCTTCAAAAAAATATAACCATATAACCACTTACAGCACAGAACAGGGCAGTTCGGCCCTACTAGTCCATGCCGTAACAAATCCCCACCCTCCTAGTCCCACTGATCAGCACCCGGTCCATACTCCTCCAGTCCTCTCCTATCCATGTAACGATCCAGTCTTTCCTTAAATGTAACCAATGATGCTGCCTCAACCACATCTGTCAAAAGCGCATTCCACATCCCTACCACCCTTTGCGTAAAGAAATTTCCCCTCATGTTCCCCTTATAATTTTCCCCCTTCAATCTTAAACCATGCCCTCTAGTTTGAATCTCCCCCACTCTTAATTGAAAAAGCCTATCCACGTTTACTCTGTCTGTCCCTTTTAAAATCTTAAACACCTCTATCAAGTCCCCTCTCAATCTTCTACGCTCCAGAGAAAAAAGCCCCAGTCTGCACAACCTTTCCCTGTAACTCAAACCTTGAAAACCTGTCAACATTCTTGTGAACCTTCTCTGCACTCTCTCTATTTTGTTTATATCTTTCCTATAATTTGGTGACCAAAACTGTACACAGTACTCCAAATTTGGCCTCACCAATGCCTTGTACAATTTCATCATAACCTCCCTACTCTTGAATTCAATACTCCGATTTATGAAGGCCAACATTCCAAATGCCTTCTTCACCACACCATCTACCTGAGTATCAGCCTTTTTTTTTTTAATTTTTTTATTTTTCACACCATAAATCACATTAGCCATGATATACACTATTTCTTTTTCACACATATACAGTGACTTTTTCTCCCCCCCCTTTCCTCCCAAACCACCCCCCCACCCCCCCCTCTCATCCATTTTAGGTATACAATCTAGGTTGCATTAAGCCAGTCAGACAATGTTGTCATTCAACAAAATTACACCAGAAATTCTACTGAGTCCATTCTTTTCTTTCCTTCTTCTTCCATCAACTTAGGTAATGTTTGTCCCCGGTAGGTTTTCGCTATTGTATTTAATGTAAGGCTCCTATACTTGTTCGAATATTTCAATATTATTTCTTAACCAATATGTTATTTTTTCTAATGGAATACATTTATTCATTTAAATTTGGTAGTTTCTTCCTTTTAATTTGGTTATGTATTCCATTAATATTTAAAGACATATAGTTCAGCGTAGCCCTTTTATATTTTGTTTATCTTCTCTTTCCGTTTTTCCATCATTACCTTTCCTCCTTTTCCATTTCTGTTTTCTTATTTTCAACTCTTTATAAGACAACATTCCTACAACATCCAACATTTTCCTTATTCTCCTATTTCTATCTTATTTATCCCCAATCTCCCCTTCACCTCCTGAGTTGTCCTTTATCCCTTGTCGGACAACCACATCTCCCCTCTCCATTTGGATTTGTGAATCCACTCGCAAGCGTCAACTGATTTTACCTGAGTATCAGCCTTGAGGGTACTATTTTCTTTCTTTGCCTTGGCTTCGCGGACGAAGATTTATGGAGGGGGTAAAAGTCCACGTCAGCTGCAGGCTCGATTGTGGCTGACAAGTCCGATGCGGGACAGGCAGACACGGTTGCAGCGGTTGCAGGGGAAAATTGGTTGGTTGGGGTTGGGTGTTGGGTTTTTCCTCCTTTGTCTTTTGTCAGTGAGGTGGGCTCTGCGGTCTTCTTCAAAGGAGGTTGCTGCCCGCCGAACTGTGAGGCGCCAAGATGCACGGTTTGAGGCGATATCAGCCCACTGGCGGTGGTCAATGTGGCAGGCACCAAGAGATTTCTTTAAGCAGTCCTTGTACCTCTTCTTTGGTGCACCTCTGTCACGGTGGCCAGTGGAGAGCTCGCCATATAACACAATCTTGGGAAGGCGATGGTCCTCCATTCTGGAGACGTGACCCACCCAGCGCAGCTGGATCTTCAGCAGCGTGGACTCGATGCTGTCGGCCTCTGCCATCTCGAGTACTTTGATGTTAGGGATGAAGTCGCTCCAATGAATTTTGAGGATGGAGCAGAGACAATGCTGGTGGAAGCGTTCTAGGAGCCGTAGGTGATGCCGGTAGAGGACCCATGATTCGGAGCCGAACAGGAGTGTGGGTATGACAACGGCTCTGTATACGCTAATCTTTGTGAGGTTTTTCAGTTGGTTGTTTTTCCAGACTCTTTTGTGTAGTCTTCCAAAGGCGCTATTTGCCTTGGAGAGTCTGTTGTCTATCTCGTTGTCGATCCTTGCATCTGATGAAATGGTGCAGCCGAGATAGGTAAACTGGTTGACCGTTTTGAGTTTTGTATGTCCGATGGAGATGTGGGTGGGCTGGTAGTCAGGGTGGGGAGCTGGCTGATGGAGGACCTCCGTTTTCTTCAGGCTGACTTCCAGGCCAAACATTTTGGCAGTTTCCGCAAAACAGGACGTCAAGCGCTGAAGAGCTGGCTCTGAATGGGCAACTAAAGCGACATCATCTGCAAAGAGTAGTTCACGGACAACTTTCTCTTGTGTCTTGGTGTGAGCTTGCAGGCGCCTCAGATTGAAGAGACTGCCATCCGTGCGGTACCGGATGTAAACAGCGTCTTCATTGTTGTGGTCTTTCATGGCTTGGTTCAGCATCATGCTGAAGAAGATTGAAAAGAGGGTTGGTGCGAGAACACAGCCTTGCTTCACGCCATTGTTAATGGAGAAGGGCTCAGAGAGCTCATTGCTGTAACTGACCCGACCTTGTTGGTTTTCGTGCAGTTGGATAATCATGTTGAGGAACTTTGGGGGGCATCCGATGCGCTCTAGTATTTGCCAAAGCCCTTTCCTGCTCACGGTGTCGAAGGCTTTGGTGAGGTCAACAAAGGTGATGTAGAGTCCTTTTTTTTGTTCTCTGCACTTTTCTTGGAGCTGTCTGAGGGCAAAGACCATGTCAGTAGTTCCTCTCTTTGCGCGAAAGCCGCACTGTGATTCTGGGAGAATATTCTCGGTGACACTAGGTATTATTCTATTTAGGAGAATCCTAGCGAAGATTTTGCCTGCAATGGAGAGCAGCGTGATTCCCCTGTAGTTTGAGCAGTCTGATTTCTCGCCTTTGTTTTTGTACAGGGTGATGATGATGGCATCACGAAGGTCCTGAGGCAGTTTTCCTTGGTCCCAACAAAGCTTGAAAAACTCATGCAGTTTGACATGCAGAGTTTTGCCACCAGCCTTCCTGACCTCTGGGGGGGATTCCATCCATACCTGCTGCTTTGCCACTTTTCAGTTGTTCAATTGCCTTATATGTCTCATCCTGGGTGAGGACCTCATCCAGCTCTAGCCTTAGAGGCTGTTGAGGGAGCTGGAGCAGGGCGGAATCTTGGACTGAGCGGTTGGCACTGAAAAGAGATTGGAAGTGTTCGGATCATCGGTTGAGGATGGAGATCTTGTCGCTGAGGAGGACTTTGCCATCTGAGCTGCGCAGCGGGCTTTGGACTTGGGGTGAGGGGCCATACACAGCCTTTAGAGCCTCGTAGAAACCCCTGAAGTCGCCAATGTCCGCGCTGAGTTGGGTTCGCTTGGCGAGGCTAGTCCACCACTCATTTTGGATCTCCCGGAGTTTGCGCTGAATATGGCTGCATGCGCGACGGAAGGCCTCCAAACTCGAAAACCTCCCGACAGGCCACTCGGACCGGATCATGTCCATGCAACTCACCCTTCAAAACAAGCGTCGCATCACCCTCCTCAGTGTCTATGCTCCAACCCTCCAGGCAGAACTAGCAGAAAAGGACAAGTTCTACACTGACCTGCGCAACCTCATTCAACGCACCCCTACAGCCGACAAGGTTGTCATCCTTGGCGACTTCAACGCTCGCGTCGGCAAAGACTCAGAAACCTGGCCAGGAATCCTGGGCAAGCATGGTGTCGGCAAGTGCAACGACAATGGGCGCCTCCTGTTGGAGCTCTGCGCAGAACAGCGGCTTGTCATTACAAACACCCTTTTTCAGCAGAGGGACAGCCTGAAGACTACCTGGATGCATCCCCGATCCAAACACTGGCACCTCCTGGACTACGTCCTGGTGAGAGAAAGAGACAAACGAGATGTGCTCCACACCAGGGTCATGCCCAGCGCAGAATGTCACACTGACCACCGGCTGGTTCGCTGCAAGCTCAACCTTCACTTCAAGCCAAACCCCAGGAACAGTAGAGCCCCTAGAAAGAGGTTCAATGTTGGAAACCTGCAGTCAGACGAAGTGAGAGGAAACTTCCAGGCAAACCTCAAAGCAAAGCTCGACGATGCAATCCGCCTCACGGACTCATCCCCTGAAACCCTCTGGGATCAGCTGAAGACTACCATACTGCAATCCACTGAAGAGGTACTGGGCTTCTCCTCCATGAAAAACAAGGACTGGTTTGACGATAACAGCCAGGAAATCCAGGAGCTGCTGGCAAAGAAGCGAGCTGCCCACCAGGCTCACCTTACAAAGCCGTCCTGTCCAGAGGGTACTATTTACCACAACTCCTAAATCCCTTTGTTGCTCTGCACATCTCAATAGCCTACCATTTAATGCATATGACCTATTTAGATTTGCCTTTCCAAAATGTAACACCTCACACTTATCTGTATATCTTGCATAAACTTTTGATCCTCTTCATTAGGTGCATATATATTGAGCAAATTCCAAATTCTGAATATATCTGCCACTTTAACATTATATACCTCCCTGCTGGATCTATTATTTCCTCCTCTATTTTGATTGGTACATTTTTATTAATTAATATGGCTACACCTCTAGCTTTTGAATTATATGATGCTGCCGCTACGTGTCCTACCCAGTCTCTCTTTTTATGTTCCACTTCAGTTAGATGCATTTCCTGCACAAATCCTACATCTATTTTTTCTTTTTTCAGTAAATTTAATAGTCTCTTTTAATTTGGTTATGTATTCCATTAATGTTTATAGTCATATAGTTCAATGTGGCCATCTCATATCCTGTTTACACCTCATTTCTGCTCCCTCACCACCACCATCCTTTTCCCCATTTTCATCTCAGTTTTCCCTTTTTAAACTCAATGTATGACAACACATTTAAAACATAAAAAACACTAACAACTCCCACATCCAATTTTCTCTTAACCCCAAATATCCCCCCCCCCCCTCTCTGAGTTGCTCTTTATTCCTTGCCGGGCAACCACAACTCCCCTTTCCATTTGGATTGTGAACCTGCTCGCAAGCATCAACTGATTTCGGAGTGACGGTTATTCTCTCCCCCCCCCAACCTTCCCCAGAAAACACTTTTTTTACACATATAACAAAGTTCTCCCTTTTTCCCCTTACTTCCTTTCTTCCCTTCTCTTTCCCTTCTTAGTTCTTAACTTATACATTGTTTTTACATCTTTATATATGTTTCATTGCTGTTCTTCAATCTTGTTACATCTCTTCATCTCTCCTTCTGTCCTGCAAGCATTCTGCAAATTCTTGTGCTTCCTCCGGATCTGAGAACAGTCTGTTTTGCTCCCCAGGGATAAATATTTTAAGCACAGCTGGATGTCTTAACAAATTTATAACCTTTTTTCCATAGGATTGATTTTGCTGTATTAAACTCCTTCCTCTTCTTTAAGAGTTCAAAACTTATGTCTGGGTAAAAAAATATTTTTGACCCTTGTATTCCAATGGTTTATTGTCTTCTCTAATTTTATTCCTTGCCCGTTCCAGTATATTTTCTCTTGTCGTATATCTCAAAGATTTTACTAAGATGGATCTTGGTTTTTGATGTGCCTGTGGTTTCGCAGCTAATGCTCTGTGCGCCCTTTCTATTTCCATTTCTTCAAGCATTTCTGTCGTTCCCAGGACCTTTGGGATCCATTCTTTTATAAATTCTTTCATATCTGTGACTTCTTCATCTTCCTTCAGGCCCATTATTTTTATGTTGTTTCACCTACTATAATTTTCCAACATATCAATTTTCTGAGATAACAACTCTTGTGACTTTTCAATTTTTAAAAATCACTTTCTTCCAATTTTCTTATTAAGTCATTTACTTCCATTTCTACAGCCGTTTCTCATTCTTCCACATTTTCTACTCTTTTCCCTATTTCTGTCATGACTGCCTCAAATCTTTGCACTTTATCTTCTGTTCTTTTCATTTTTCTTTTAATTGCACTAAATTCTAATGTCAACCATTCTTTTAATGCTCTCATTTGTTCTTGAAAAAAACTTTATCTATATTCTGTCCATCTGTCTTACCTTCTATTTCTCTGTGAAGATCTTAGTCTTCTTCTTCCACTTCTTCTGTGTCTGTACCTGTGTTTGTGTCTTCTTCTCTTCCTTGTATCTGTGTCTCCTCTGACTTTCCTGATGAGTTGCTTGTCTCACTTGCTTGTCTCTTCTTGCTTGGCTTCTTGCTGTTGGTCTTCTTCTTCTGGGGTACTCATTTGTTGGGCCTCCTGCTTCTGCTCTTCTTTCCTTTCACTCCCTCTCCTGCTGCTTTCCTCTTCTTCCAGCTGAGAGCCATGGTGTCGGGCATCCCTCAGCTGGTCGCACTGCGGTTGCCCGCTCCTCGGCTGAGCGCCTCCCTCCAGTCGGTGTTCTCCTTCTCTTTAGTTTGCGCACTGCGCACATTTGTTTGGCTCAGAGAGCCATTTTTGCAGTCCAGCAGCTGGGGGTCGTGAGTCCACGGGGCCGTCACCAACTTCGGAGATCGGGCTCTCTTCTCCACCACGGCTCCCTGTTTCTTCATGCAGGTAAAGCCTCCTGCTTTCTTTTCTAGTGTCTTTTCTTTTTTTCTTGTTGCTTTTACTTTTTCCTTCTTGGGTACCATTTTCTTTCTTTTCTCCTCAACTTTATCTTTTATTTCTTATATTTTGTATTTATTGAACTTTGTCTTTTCTTCACTTTTTTTCTTCTTTTCTGGAGAGGCTGGTATTCCCCTACCAGCCACTACTCCATCACGTGACTCCTCATCGTCGCCGCTGGTTGAGGCTTGAGATCCCTCAGGGATGAGCTCTGGGGAATCAGGGCTCTCCAGAGTGCTGGCTACATTCAAGGGAGTAGCTGAGCAGCTAGCCCCCCAGAGAGTGTGGCACTGGTCAAAGTACTGCCACTCCTTGTGCCTTTTGCCACTCCTCCTGTTGTGGTCCAGGACCATGTGGAATTTCTTTCTCAGGCCCTTCAGCTTTGTAACCACCTGTTTTTTACTGCGGCTATGCCCATGTGCTGAGAGTACTCCAGACAATCGTTCAATGTGGGACCATCCCTCACTGTCCCAGTGAGCTCCATTTCCTGGGATTCCTGAGACAGAAGGTTTAGAAGCAGCCTTACCTCTTCTTCACACCAGTTTGAAGCCTTTTTTGGAACCATAGTTCGATTATAACATTTTTCTGTAATGCTAAAAAAAAATCGACTGTACCTGCATTAGCCTGCCTGCACAATGTGTTTCGAAACTTGCGCCAGGCATCTCAGGCTGACGACATCACTGCTACGTCATCAGCATGCCCCTTTGGCAGCCGCTTTCAGGCAGCTGCATTCACATGCCTGGGGGGGGGGGCATTGTGCTGCGGCGATTATCCCTCCCAGAGGAGGGTTACAAAGTTCGCCTCGCAGGCGCATCCTGCGCTTTCAAATGGCCTCCTGACAGCTGCATATAGGCATAATATGTGGCTTTACAACGGGGAATTTTGGCCACCTGAAAGTGCCTTCAAAATTGCCAGCAGCATGTTCTCTCTCTCACTTGCAAAACCCCCGACTTTCTCCAGCAAACAATAGTAATTAGTCTTCTGCTCCCATCTGTTGTTTTAGGTAAACAAATCTCTCAATGACCTCTGAGTGAGCACTTTGCAGAGAAGTCAAAAGCCTTGCAAAAATCTCCGAAACAGACAACCTGGCTATTCATTTAATGACATCATTTCAATTAGCACCTACTTGTGAAATGTATATAGCATTCTCCATAGTTTCTGTAAAGTCACTGAATATGAATTCTTCAGTATTTCAAATAAGATCTGTTTTAAAGTGTGTGTGTATGTTTGTAACCTTCTCTAATTTTACCAATTTATCTCCCAGAAACATTCCCAAATATTCCATCACAGTAACCATTTACTTGTTAAGCACCAAAGCCCAATGAACTTTATTAATGCTAACTTCTGTGCACAGTACAAGAATTTCCTGTAACCAGTGAGAGTGGACTGTGAACCAAAGAACTTTTCTAAACCTATGTACACATTACACACATGTTTGTTTAGAATTGGGGGGGGGGGGGGGGGGTGTTAAGTACGTTAAGTAAGTCAATAGAGATAAGTTAAAGTTTGATTCTATTTTCATGTTCAAAGATAATTAAAAGCAAGTTTTGTTTAAGTAACCCTTTGTATTAGTGCATATCTATTGCTGCTGGGTTTTGGGGTCCTCTGGACTCATAACAAACACCATGTAGGAATAAGATTGGAAACTGTGTAACATCTTTGTGAAAAATCTTTGAAAGGCCAAGAACAAGCTCAAGGTAAAGGCTTGAGGGCCAATATGATCATGCAACCAAACTTTTACCTATATCATAAATTGATATTTGGCCATCATCACATAGATATTTACTGAAGTGGCTATGTATTAACATTACCTCCATGGCTACACATCATGAAAATTATTCCCATTAAAAAACAGGATGAAGTTAATGAAATCATTTCCAGCATTGAAAGAAGCTCCCATACGAGGACAAAGAACAAAAGCAAAAACTTATGGAGGTGGAGAGACACACCATGGTGGATCTTAAGTAGCAGAGACATTAATGGGCACATCATGTAATGTGACAGCATGAAGATTTTTTTCTCTACAAAAGGTACAACCAAAGACACAATGAAGTTTAATCACACATCCCTTACCCCAGAGAACTGTAGGCTTATCCATTTTTGTTGGTGATACTTCTGCTTGAAGTTATTTTTTTCAACACTGTAAAAAGGATAATTTTGCTGAATTAAAGATAAAATCACAATTGATTTTGTCCCATGGCCAAACAAGGGTGAGAGGAAGATTTATCTATACAACCTGGACAAGAGAGAGGAATATAGCATTATGAAATGAGCCAAAGTATCCTAATCAGCATTCCAACTCTGCCCAACCAACCTTTCCACAATTCAAGGGCCCACCTTTCTCTGCCCATCTCTATCCCTGTCCAAAATTCACTTCTAACAAGTTCTTGAAGACCAGTTTGCAGAGAAAACAAATTTGAAACAGCTCTAATGTTTCAGATAACAACTTCTTTCAGAAGTGGAAGAATGCAACAAGAAAACACACTCATCTATCCATTTGCTGACAGAAGCATTGTCGAACCTACATGGCAAATAGGAACTGGTTATTATTGGTTCACTCTTTCTGCAACAATAGATAAAAGACATTGAGAAATAACAACAAAAAAGCCAGTCCCAAAATATCATCTAAATACCCTTTTAATTACGTATCTTTTAGCAAAAGTACTATTGCCAATCATGACATTGAGCAAGGAAGGGAAAAGTGGGGAGGCAACCTTTATGATCAGGACACTCCTGTTGTTACTTTTTAAACTCAAAAATTCCTGTACTTACCCCAGTTTAATCCCACAGTTTTGCAACACATAAAAGCCAGCCTCCCACCTACCTTTGATCCATATTAGTTTGCCTATAGAGCAAATAGGTCTACAGTGGATGCCATCGCTACTGCTCTTCGCATTGCATTGACCCACCTTGAACACCAGGGGAGCTAAGTGAAGATGCTATTTATAGATTTCAGCTCTGCCTTTAATGCCATCATCTGGGCAGACTGGTAACAAAACTTGTTGAATTAGGATTTTCCCCATCTATTTGTCTCTGGATTAAGGACTTTCTAACAAACCTCTCCCAGACTGTTAAAATTGGCACTAACCTCTGTTCTACCCTTATATTTAGCATTGGCTCCCCACAAGGATGTGTATTGAGCCCCATCCTCTATTCCCTCTATATCCATGATTGTGCCTCTATGTATTCTACCAACGTCATCATCAAGTTTGCAGATGACACAACTGTGATTGGACTGGTTTCAAGAGGAGATGAGACAGCCAACAGGGATGAAGTCCAAAGACTGACAGCACGGTGTTCAGAGAACGATCTCGTCTTGAACTCCTCAAAAATTAGACTTCAGGTGGAGCAGTACAGTTTCAGACCCACTGAATGGAGACAGTGTGGAAAGGATCACTGTTTTCAGGTTTCTGGGTATGCATTTTGCTGAAGATCTCTCCTGGACTGTCATTACCATTGCACTAGCTAAATAGGCACAACAATGACTCGATGCCTTGAGGATTCTCAGGAAAATCAAACTGCTGATGTCCTCCTATCGCTACTCTATTGAGAGTGTGCTGGCCTACTGTATTCCTATGTGGTTTGCCATCTGCTCAGGAGCAGACAAGAGGGTCGTTCAGAGGGTCCCAAGAGTTTTGGCCAAGCACAGATCAGAGGAATGTTTTGGAAAAGGGGAAGGAAAGTCAGTACTGGTCCCAGGACAGAATTCCCGGGTGGGCCGACAATAGTGAGGGATTTGGAAGTCCGGCCAGCATGCTGGCTGACTTCAGAAAGCCCGTGTATTAGTCCGAGCAGCTGGACCCTCATGGTGAGCGAATGGGCCACCACATGCTAGCCCTCCTTAAGGAATCGGGCTTTCCTAAGGCAAGGGGTAGTCAGAGGGGTCCCTACTGGCTGCTGGCATCACTGCTGAGACGCCAGGTAGGGATCACCAATCAGCTGGTGGAAAAACTGCAGACTGTCTCTGATCAAAAGAAAAGGGAAACGGGGGCCCTGGAACGGACCTGCAACGGACAGCAGGAGGCACTTCTTGCTCCCCAAGGTAGAGCGAATGACCTGGAGACCAAAGGCACTGAGGTCGCTTGCCGACTGGTGCAGCTCCAGCAGGTTCAGGCAGCTCATCGACCAGGGTGGTAACCTGACCTGATTAAAATTAGAACCTTGGTCCGGTGAGGTGAGCAGCCGGACGCTTGGCTGGGGGATAGGGACATTTGGATGGAGAGTGATGAGGATGGGTCTTGGGAGTCATTATGCAGGGGAGCTAGGGTCCCAACACAACTATACCATTCCCCCCACTGCTGAGCCCTCACAAGCCCGACCCATCACTACGTGGTCCCAGGTCCTCTGCGGAGGAGAGGGGGGGGCGATGAGGAGGGGGCAGCCGGAACACGCGCCAGGGGACCCTCAGAGACCACTGAGACACAGGATTTCTCCCCTAAGTAGCTCACCCAGCTGGCGGACCGACACCGCCAGTGGCCAGGTGAGCACCTTGCTGCTTGTCTCCTCAGACTGTGGGATAAGGGGGGTGCTAATTCTGCCTTCTCCCATCAGGATGCCAGTACCCTGGGGAACATCTCCAAGTCTCCGGCCATTAAATAACATCCTGTGAACACCACAGGAGGCGATCCACAGCAGGTCATTCCTGTGGGAGCATGTGGTCGCAGTCCACTTCTCCCCTGTATGTGCACTGGAAGGAGTTGCGTAAGGGGGGGCCTGGATAGGGGAAAGACAGGTGGTCGTCCCGCCGGCAAGCAGAATGCTGGGGGCACCCTCGTCCCCTGTGCCACCCAACTAGCTCCCACTGTCGTCCTCACCGCACCACCCGACCCCATCTCCCCAGCCCTTAGGGCTGAGATCAGGCAGCAGCTGCTGCAAGAGGTGTCCCCACTAACAGTGTGTGGCAGACTCCCAATCCTCTCCCATAGGATGAAGGTCACTCTGCTGCCCTTTCCCACCCAGGGACCTGAGGCCACACATACCTGTAGCAGCACATTGGGGAAAGGACAACGTGCAGCACTGGTTGCCACTCATGGACACGGGCGGACAGCACACTATTATCCCCGGCAACCCTTTGGGGGGGGAGGGGGCACCGATACAGATAGAGGGGTTGGGAGGGTCCCTCTTGCCTGCAAAGGAGGTCACCATCCACCTGTCCATTGGGAACCAACCCCTTGCACCCGCCGTGGTCCTCATTGCGCCCTCCCCTGAATGCATCTGGGGTATCAATTTATTATGGGGACAGTCCTTCCATACTAACCGGGGCTGCTTGACCTTTGTGGTCGCACAGGTGACCATGGTAGTGTGAGCAGCTAAGTGGCAGCCTGTGGTCATACCCCCCCTTCCAAAGTAATGAATATGTAGCAATACCATGTCCCAGGAGGACACCAGGACATTACAGAGGTTGTGCAGGCCCTCTTGCAGGAGGGAGTCATCAGACCTGCAGCCTCCCTTTTCATTAGCCATGTCTGGCCAGTCCGCAAGAAAAATAGCACCTGGAGGATGACTGTAGATTACAGGCAGCTAAACAAAATTGCCCTCCCCCTTCCCTGTTGACCACTGCTCTCCCAGACATTGTTACTTTATTGGAAGATATAGCTTCCTGCCCAGAAAAGCCCTGGTATGCAGTGGTCGACCTGGCTAATGCATTCTTCTCCATTACCCTGCATAATTACTCCCAAGACAAACTTGCATTTACTTGGGACACACCAACAATACACCTTCTGTAGAATCCCTCAGGGCTACCTCCACAGCCCCACGATCTGCCACAGCCTCATCGCCCGTGATCTGCAGTCAATTGACTTCTCCCCTGAGGTGTCGATTGCCCATTATATTGATGACATCCTTGACCCATTTTCTGAAGCTCTTCAGATGCTAATGCATTTCCTGAGAGATAGAGAGTGAGCCATTAATATGCACAAGATTCGGGAGGGGGGTGGAGGCTCCCATGAAGCCCATTTCCTGGGTATTCAATGGCACTTAAGGAGGAAAACCCAACACCCAACCCCAACCAACCAATTTTCCCCTGCAACCGCTGCAACCGTGTCTGCCTGTCCCGCATCGGACTTGTCAGCCACAAACGAGCCTGCAACTGACGTGGACATTTACCCCCTCCATAAATCTTCGTCCGCGAAGCCAAGCCAAAGAAAAGAAGAAGGACACAGGCAGATACCAGAATCAGCCAGGAATAAAATTTTAAACTCTGCGGTCCCCACTAATAAAACTAGTACCCAGAGTTTTGTGGGTCTCTTGGGCTACTGGCGACATCATCTACCCCACCTCGCTATGATCCTGAGACCACTCTACAGGATCTCACAAAAGAAAACCACTTTCCAATGGGGTCCTGAACAACAGGCTGCTTTTGAATCAGTGAAGCAAGCTGTGGAACAAGCATTGCTCCCTAACTACCAGGCAGGCAGGCGTTACTTTTGAATTGCAAGTTTCACTGAGGGAGACCACTGCTGAATGGAGTCTCTGACAGAAGTTCCAAGGTCGCAGAGTCCTGTTGGGCTTCTGCACAAAGTCCCTGCCTGAAGCTGCTGTGTGCTACAGCCCGTTCGACCGCCAACTACTTGCCTGCTATCTGGCCCTCCTAGCCACCGAGCACCAGACAGGCACTGACCCTATCGTCCATGTCCACAAATGTGGTGGATCAAATCCTTTGAGTCCACCCACAAAGAAGGCTGAGTTCAGCGGTCATCCACAGTAAAATGGAATTGGCACATTCCGGACTGTGCTGAGCCCAGCCCAGAAGGGGTGAGCCACCTCCACGAGCAGGTCATGTCCTTCCCACAAATCCAGGAGTGGGCTCCAGAACTGGCCGAAATCCCACCGTCTCTCATGCCCTGGGGCTGCCCCTTCAGCCCCCAACAGAAGACACACGCCTGGTTCACAAATGGCTCCAGCCACTGGAAAGAGGGGAAACAATACTGGAAGGCAGCAGCACTCCACCCTGCCACAGGGCAGGTCCTGACCAAAGAGGGAGAGAGGGGCTCCAGCCAGCTTGCTGAGCTGGCAGCAGTAGTACTCATACTACAGGACACCACCGGGCCTGTTCACATCTATACCAATTCATGGGCAGTGGCCAATGGTATGGCGGTGTGGAAGGCCCGATGGCATGAAATGGGGTGGGAAATCCTCTGGGGACAACAGCACTAGCAGTTAATCTGGGACCAAGCCACCCACAGGGAGATCACAGTTCACCACGTAGATGCACACACCCGCAACACCACAGAGGAGGCAGCGCACAATGCGGCCATTGTCCAAGCCACCCAAATATGCACTGCTTCCACCCCCCCATCAGATACTGACAATGGGGCACTGGCCACATGGGCACACCACAAAAGTGGCCACCTAGGGGCTGACAGCACATGATGGGCAGAACAGATCGGGGTCACCCTCACCCTGGATCAGGGTACAACTGCTGTGCTCGACTGCCCTGTCTGTCAATGGGTGAAGCCAAGGGGATGGCCAATGGGGCCACCAGGTCACATTCGCCGCGAGCAGGTCGCATATAGCAGATTGACGATATCGGACCACTCCCATGGCAAAATAAGAGCAGTATATCCTGACAATGGTGGATACGTATTCTGGTGTACTGTGGCAGTACCCTGTGAGAAAGCCGACCAGAATAACACCATTAAAGGATTGCAGCACCTCTCCTCCATTTACAGAGTCCCGTGGGAGGTGCAATCCGATCAGGGCTCACACTTCAAGGGATCAAAAGCCTAAGACTGGGCTGCTGAGGCGGGGATCTTATGGCTGCAGCACCTTACCTACCACCCACAGGCATCGGGGTTGGTTGAGAGAATAAATAGCCTGCTCAAGGAGAGCCATCCGCACTCTGGCATTGAGGGGATGGCTGTATGTATTGCAACAGGCTGTTGACCTTTTAAATGCACACCCCACCAGTCAAGGAGACACCTCCATGTCTCATCACCTATCACACTCCCCATTCCCTGAACCAGAGCCCACCAAACCCCCCCCCCCCCCCCCGAGACCGAGGACTCGGAAAGAGTGTGGATACAACAGCCACGGATCCCCCTATAAAGGGGAGATTGTCGCGCGTGGTCCGGGAGACATCCACTGGGTCGCAATCCCAACCCAGACTAACCTCTTCTATCTCCACACCCACCATTTCACTTGGAGACAATGTTTTCCCCCCCCCCCCCCACCTTTCCCCTGCCCATCTTCCCCCACTTTTGTTTCTTTCACCCCACAGGAACATGCAAGTCCTGCACCTGCCCCTGCTGCTAATGGCGACCATTGGTAATGTCACACCGACAAACATGTTTCTTCACATTGCCTACAACTTGGCCACCACCATGAGCAGATTGGACTGCTGGATCTGTGTCCAAACTCCAGCACACGCCAATCAAGCATTACCCCCATCCTTAATAGACACTTTGCTCCAACGGGTTTTGGGTTAGCTGTATGGGGTGGGCCTAATGGCAGCTGCCCTTCCTCCAACTCCCAATGGGGTGGGTGATTCAGGAACCGGTATTTCCCTGCCTATAACTTGACCTCCATACAAGTCCCGACCCTCCGCATCATCCTACAGCTCCTCCATTGATCAAAGAAGTGTTGGTGCAGACTCCCCGACAGACACACCTCCAACCTCCCAGTCGGTGACAGTGACTCCCTGAACAGATGGTACCCGGACTCCGCACTCACCATCTCCAAAGGTGTCGCCAAGCTAGTGGCCCCCTGGACCTTGAATGGCACCCACTGGATATGTGGCCACCGTGCCTACCCCTGGCTCCCTGCCACCTGGTAAGGCTGCTGTTTCTCAGAATTTGTGGTGCCCTACATTCACTCTCTCGTTGACCTGGTGGAGCACTCAGCCTTTGGTGACCACTGCAACAAGAAGGCCATTATTGTGGCGGAATGATTCTGGATGATTGCTTTCTCCAGGTACAGCACCGCACGGCTCTCCAATGAAGTCATCCGGATTACCACTCTCCTGGAATCATTGACCAACGAGACGGCAGTGTCCTTCCACCATACACAGGACACTCTGACCCGGACAGCTGTAGAGCTGAAGGCGGTACATATGGTGGCACTGGAATATTTAATGCCCCTGGACTATCTACTGGCGGTGAACGGTGATACCTGTGCAGCCATTGGCCAGGGGTGCTGCACCTACATTCCCGATGAATCTTCCAACATCACCCACCTGACTGACCACATTCAGGACTCAGTGGCCAAAATTAAACAATCCAGGGACCAGTTCCTCCAGCAACCACCTCATGGGGACACTGGGGGCCATTTGGTTCCATTGGGGGTATTTGTGCAACTATCATACACTGTTCTGATTATCATAGCCATAACCATTCTTTGTTGTGCTTGCCAAATTATACGTACCTCGTCATTACTCTGTTAGCCTTAGTTATCACCTGTCATATATTATTAGCGTGCAGTGTATCTTCCGAAGGGGTGGATTGTAATGGACAGGCAGTGTCCACCACCTGGTGGCACTGCTCTTGTTCAAAGGGCACACTGCCTGCCAATCAAGGTCAAAGACTCATCCCAAGCCATCAAGGTGACCCTTGCAATTGGCCCACCTAAATCACCAGGTGCTGCAGTCCAGGCAGCCTGCCCAGACTCAGTCCTAACCTTCAACCAATTGGCCCAGGTGAATCACCTCAGCTGATCCCTGCTGAGTCCCTGCATTTGGCTTCGAGCCATTGGCCACAGCATCCAATGGGGTCCAGACTGCCCAAGTGATTGGCCCCCCAGTACTGCCTGCAGAACTATAAAGGACCATGGGCCCCTTTGTTCTGCCTCTTTGGACTCCTCGTGGCACGTAAGTAGAACCTTTCACATTGGATTGGGGTGAGTCTCGAGATCAGGTAGCAAGAGCCGTGTCCATACCGGTCAAAGGGTGGGGGCACGTAATATCACCTTGATCTTGATCGTTGAATGTGTATGTTCATGTAATTTCCCCCAGTCTCTGTCGGCTCCTCCCTCATTATCCAAAGTGCATATTTACCCCCTGCGTATTGTGTGTGTAAGTAGAAGTTTGCCCAATGTATTGATCCTTTTTGTCCTGTTTACATCCCTGAAATAAATATGCACTTTGTACCTCAACTCTGGTCTGGTTCTTAACCTGTGGGACCCACATGAACCTGAACAACAGAGGCACAAACTAAATAGCATGTTTTTTAAATGTGTAGGGAGATAGCCGTGTGAATCAATGTATAAATGTTTGAAGGATTTCCAGTTTTCATAATAGAGGGACGGTAGTTATGCTTGGAGGGTCATCCTCAACTGGAAGATCAGAATCAGAATTATTGTCATGAAGAAGTCATGAAACTCGGTGTTTTCCAGTGGCATCACAGTGAAACTATTTGTATTATAACCATCTTATAACATTAAAAATAATAGTGCATGAAAAGTGAGGCAGAGTCTGTGGTTCATTGATTATTCAGGAATTTGATGGCAGCAGCGAAGAAGCTGTCCTTGTGCCGCTGAGTGCTTGTCTTGAGGACCCTGCACCTTTTTCCGATGGTAGTAGAGGGGATGAGCTGGGTGGTGGGGTCTTTGAGGATCGAGACTGTTTTCTTCTTTGTAAAATATTTTTATTGAGTTTAACATATAAATTCTACAGACAAAGTTTTCTAATATAACAAATAACAGGTCATATCATATTTCATGGCCCATCCCTTCACAAGTGAAGATGAACACGGTGCCTTGTAGCTGTTCTGTCCTCACAGAACCTTTGTTGTTTTCCATGGAGCTTTAGTCACCATGTGGCCAGGGCAAGGACTTTGAGCACTTGCCCAGGTCAAACACCTCCCTCTGGGTCCCACGCTACTGGGCCTGGCGGAGAGCGAGGCACGACAGCCAGAATTACACGGGATTGCTCCGCAGTGGTCTGTTTCAAGACCGTGCTCGCTGGCCATTGTCCTTACGGATCCTTCGCCCACCGAGTTTGCTGCCGCAGACTGCTAGGGAAACTGTTTCCCGTGCTCTGCCACAGCGGTCAGCCCCTGCTGCCAGACTGACATGTGCTATTTGCTCATAGCTGGGGCCCTTTCCAGGTACTGACGGCTGGGCAAGCCGAGCCTGGGGATTTGAAGGCAGAGTTGCCTTCTCCTAGCCTTTGAGTCAAAAGGCAACTCAGGCCTCACTGAAAGCCTGGAGGTTTTACATATACATATCACAAATTATATAAATGTAATTTGAAATATTGTTTATTTAACAATATTTCTTAAAAATAATTCTGGATGGAAACCAAGTAAACTATATTAGATAATCCCTTGGTCTAAACAAAGATCTACGACAACCATATTTAAACCCATATTTAACATTAATCTAAAAAAATGAATAAAAAGAAAAAAAACCTTAAACTTTTATCAGCACCTTGAGAGTTTTAGCTTTCAGCCAAACAGTTTTAATGGAATGGAAAAATGGAAAAATGAACTCTCACCAACTCATGCCCAGGATGTAATGATGTACCTAAGTGTAGAGAAAATTTGGTATAATATTAAAGATATAAAGTTTCAGTTTGAAAAGGCATGGGGCCTATTTATAGAAAACTATCGTAAGTGGCAGGGTTCGGTGATTTGGATGCTCTAGTGCTGATCCGTCCCGTCTTCTGGAGATCACAACCTGATCCTCCTTTGTAGTTTTCTTGCAACTTGATTAGAGGGAAAGAGTAGATTAATATTAGTTTTAGGGTTTTTTTTCTTGATTTATGAGATTTAATTATGATTATCCTTGATAATATCCTTTTGTTCAGTTTCCTGGGGGTTAAACTCCACCACACCACAGCAAATGGCTTGGTGGAGAGGTTTCATCGTCATATGAAATGCGCCCTCATGGCTCGCCTCACCGGCCCAGGTTGGACAGACGAACTGCTCTGGGTCCTCCTCGGCATCAGAACAGCACCCAAGGAGGACCTACAGGCATCTTCTGCGGAGCTGGTCTACGGCATACCACTCTCACTGCCTGGTGAGTTCTTTGGCCTGGAGCCCAACGTCACGTCCGAGCAAGCAACGTTTTGGCAGATCTCTGTAAGAAACTATCCTCACTAACCCCCCCACCACTCTCACATCATGGCGTCCAGCCAACACATCGTCCCAAAGAGCTGGACTTGAGCAGAATTCGTATTTGTTCAGCGCAGCCCACATACAGCACCTTTTCAATGCCCGTACGAAGGTCCACACAAGGTCCTCCAGCGGTCCGGTAACACTCACTTTGGACATAGGGTGTAAAGACGAACTTTTCACAGTGGACAGTTTGAAGGCGGCACACTTAGACCTATCATGGCCGGTGCAGATGGCCATTCCCAAATGCGGGGGCCACCTGCCCAAATGGCGGGATATGTAGCCGGTTCTGTGGGGGGTTGTGTGGTGGCACACTCTCATGGCGAACTCGCCCCACGTGTAATGCCATGTGGCGGGGCAGCCATGGGAAGATGGAGCTGTCAGGGTTTTCTCCCTACCTCAAGTCTCCTGCCCAGCGCGTGCCTGGGGCAGCGATTATGATGTCACAATGCACGAGGTGACTGAGCTCATGCTGCCCTTAAAAGGCCGCGCGCTGAATTTGAATAAGAACAGTCATTAGTGGCTTTCAATGTGGTGGCTGAGTCTTGGCTGTGTCCAGCACTACAATGTAACCAACAACCTTCAGCTCCATCCACAACTCCTCCAGCCTTTGTATCATCTACAAACTTACTGACCCATCCTTTTGCTTCATCTATTCTAGGTCATTCATTAAAAAAATCACGAAGAGCAGGGGTCCCAGAACAGATGCTTGCAGAACTCCACTTGACACTGACCTACAGGCAGAATACTTTCTGTCAACTACTACTCTCTGCTTTCTATAATGCAAGCCAAATTTTTAATCCCATGCCTCATGACTTTCTGAACAAGTCTCTCATGGGGTACATTGTCAAATGCTTTTCTAAAATCCATATACACCACATCTACCACCATCCCTTCAATTTATTTTCTTCCTTCCTCAAATATTCAGTTAAGCTCATGAGGCATCACCTTCCCTTCACAAAGTCATACTGACTATCCCTGACTACTCCAAATGCTTAATAATCCTCTCCTTGAGAACTGTCTCCAATAGTTTGCACACCACTAATGCAAAACTCAGCAGTCTACAATTCCCAGGATTCTATTACTTTTTATATAAATAAGGTGTTCATTCCTCCCTGCAGTTCAGCTGTCCTTAATTTTAAACATCACCTACTCTTTTATCCTTTTACAATGGGAATGCTTTATCTGCAGCACCTTACAAGTTGCTCCCAGTATGCTCCCCCAAGCATAAACGTGTGCTGGATCAGTTTTACTAAGGCCCCTAATCCTAATCAATGTATTTGATTTTTATTCCATGTTGATACACATTTCCCACGTTGGGGAGGAGGAGATGGGTTAACAGGATATATTTTCCTTGTCATAGAAGTGTACATGGAATTAGCAAGATCTATTTCCCATGTAGGGGAGCTGTAGATGAGCTTAACAAGATTTCTATCTCACGTAGAGATGCATCCAGCTACAGTTCCTTACAAACCACGTTGGGGAATAGAAACTGGAGTTGGAGGAACTCTGGATCATTCAGGAGGCTAAGGGGGTGATAGGCAGGAGTTAAAGGGATGCAATCACACCTCAGATTCAGGAAGAAGATAGCTGGGTGAAAGTCAGGAGAGGGGAAGGGAACAGTCAGTCAGTGCATGGTACCCTCAATAACACATACCATTTAGAATAATATTGAGGGGATGACCTGCATTGGACAAGCCACAGAGGTCAGGTCTCTGGCATAGAATCTGGCACTGAGGCTCGGAAAGGGAAGAGAAGAGGCGAGCTGCAGTTTTTGGGGATTCTTGGCCTGTACTCAATAGAATTTAGGAGCATGAGTGGGATCTCTGAAACATTTCAAATGTTGAAAGGCCTGGACAGGGTAGGTGAAGAAAGGTTGTTTCCCATGGTCAGAGTCTAGGACAAGAGGGCACAACTTCAAGATTGAACAGCATTCATTTGGAACACAAATACTGAGAAATGTCTGCAGCCAGAGGGTGGTAAATCTGTGGAATTTGTTGCTACAGGTGGTTATGGATGCCAGGGCATTGGGTGCATTTAAGGCAGGGATTGATAGGTTCTTGATTAGCTGGGGCATCAAAGGTTATAGGGAGAAGGCTGGGCAGTGGAGATGGGTGAGAAAATGGATCAGCTCATGATTGAATAGTGGGCAGGCTTGATGGGCTGAATGGCCTGTTTCTGCTCCTTTGTCTTTGGGATTGAAGAGTTCGGGAAGGGGCAGCTAAACTACAGCCCCAGGCCAACTGTGGCCTGTTACACATTTTTAAGTAGCCCATGATGAATTTTAAAAATAAAATGGAATATCGCCCATTGGAACATAGCCTCTAACAATAATTGCACTTCTTAGTTTCAACATTAGATGTCGCTGCCATTTTGATAGATGTAATATATAGGAGTTACAGGTATACTATTACACCTAGGATACAGGAAGTGGGTAGATGGGTTAGTTAGGAGAGGGAGAGGGAACAGGTAGGAAGAGCATGGCCCTACAGTGGGCATCCTCTGAAAAACAAGTACTCCGTTTTGAATACTGTTGAGGGGGGATGACCTATCGGGTACAAGCCATGGCAATCAGGTTTCTGGCCTGAGTCTGGTGCTGTGGCTAAGAAGGGAAGGGGGAAAAAAAAGAGGTGAGCTACAGTGATAGGGGATTCTATAATTAGGAAGACAGATGAGAGATTCCTTGGAGGAGATAGTGAATCCTGGATGGTATGTTCCCTCCCTGGTGCCAGGGACCAGGATATCTCAGATCGAATTCATGACATTCATAGGTGGGAGGGTGATCAGCTAGATGTTGTGGTCCATGTAGGGACCAATGACATAGGTAGGAAGGGTGAGAAGGTCGTGCAAGGAGAGTTCAGGGAGTTTGACGCTAGGTTGAAGAAGAGGACTTCCAGGGTAATGGTCTTAGGATTGCTTCCCATACCACATGCTGGAGAGGTTAGAAATAGGAGGATAAGGCAGCTTAACATATGAGGAAATTGTGTGGTAGGGAAGGCTTCTGGTTTCTAGATCACTGGGCTCTGTTCCAGGAAAGGTGGGATCTTTACTGACAGGACGGATTACATCTGAACTGGCAGGGGATTAATATCCTTGCGGGTAGGTTTGTTAGTCTTGGCCCGGGCTTAAGCTAGATTTACAGGGGGAGGGGATCCAGAATGTTAGAACAATTAGTGAGAAGGAAGAGGATAAAGGTCATGTGAGGACTGCATGTGCAGACAGAAATCCAAAGTTTGTGATAGAAATTTCCTCCGGTGCATTTATTTTACTGCAAGGAGTATTGTAGAAAGGCTGATGAGCATGGATTGGCAGCTGGGATTACGACATTATTGCTATTAGTGAGACTTGATTGCAGGAGGGGCAGGACTGACAGTCCAATGTTCTGGGGTTCTGTTGCTTCAGACATGATAGAGGGGGAGGAGTGGCATTGCTACTCAGGGAAACTATCTCAGCTGTGTGAAGTCAGGATTAAAGGCAAAGTTAACATACATAGGGAACGCTGGTTTTCAAGGGATATTGACAATCTGGTTAAGAAGAGGGAGGTGTATAGCAGCTGTAGGCAACAAGGAGCAAATGAGGTACGAGAAGAGTATAGAAAATGTAATAAAATACTCAAGGAAATCAGGAAGGCAAAAAGAAGACGAGGTTGCTTAGGCAGATAATGTGAATGTAAACCTGAAGGGTTTCTCCAAGTATGTTAAGAGTAAAAGGATAAGATTGGTCCTCTCGAGGATTGAGTGGAGTCTCATGCAATGGACAGATCTCAAAGTTTTTTTTATCTGTATTTATTAAGAAAACTGACAGAGTGCATAAGGAATGGAAACAAACAGTAGTGTCATGAAACAGAGAGATTAAAGAGGAAGAGGTCTTTGCTGCCTTACAGTGAATAAAGGTAGTTAAATTCTCTGGGCCAGATATGATATGCTCTCGGGCCTTGAAGGAGACTAGTGTAGAAATTCTAAGAGCCCTGGAAGGTATATTCAAAATGTCCTTAAGTCACAGGTGAGGTATCAGAGGATTGGAGGCCGGTCATGTTGTCCTGTTGTTTAAAAAAAGCTCCAAAAAATAAACAAGGACACCATAGGCCACTGAGCCTGATGTCAGTAGGAGGTAAATTATTGGCAGGAGTTCTAAGAGATATGATTTGGACAGCCATAGGCTGATTAAGAATAGTCAGCATAGCTTTGTGCATGGTAGGTTGTATTTTAGAGTTTTTTTTGAAGAGGTTACCAAGAAGGTAGATGAAGGAAAGGTTATGGATGTTGTCTATATGGACTTTAGCCAGCTCTTCAGCGCTTGACGTCCTGCTTTGAGGAAACTGCCAAAATGTTTGGCCTGGAAGTCAGCCTGAAGAAAACTGAGGTCCTCCATCAGCCAGCTCCCCACCATGACTACCAGCCCCCCCACATCTCCATCGGGCACACAAAACTCAAAACGGTCAACCAGTTTACCTATCTCGGCTGCACCATTTCATCAGATGCAAGGATCGACAATGAGATAGACAACAGACTCGCCAAGGCAAATAGCGCCTTTGGAAGACTACACAAAAGAGTCTGGAAAAACAACCAACTGAAAAACCTCACAAAGATAAGCGTATACAGAGCCGTTGTCATACCCACACTCCTGTTCGGCTCCGAATCATGGGTCCTCTACCGGCACCACCTACGGCTCCTAGAACGCTTCCACCAGCGTTGTCTCCGCTCCATCCTCAACATCCATTGGAGCGCTCACACCCCTAACGTCGAGGTACTCGAGATGGCAGAGGTCGACAGCATCGAGTCCACGCTGCTGAAGATCCAGCTGCGCTGGATGGGTCACGTCTCCAGAATGGAGGACCATCGCCTTCCCAAGGTCGTATTATATGGCGAGCTCTCCACTGGCCACCGTGACAGAGGTGCACCAAAGAAAAGGTACAAGGACTGCCTAAAGAAATCTCTTGGTGCCTGCCACATTGACCACCGCCAGTGGGCTGATAACGCCTCAAACCGTGCATCTTGGCGCCTCACAGTTTGGCGGGCAGCAGCCTCCTTTGAAGAAGACCGCAGAGCCCACCTCACTGACAAAAGGCAAAGGAGGAAAAACCCAACACCCAACCCCAACCAACCAATTTTCCCTTGCAACCGCTGCAATCGTGTCTGCCTGTCCCGCATCGGACTGGTCAGCCACAAACGAGCCTGCAGCTGACGTGGACTTTTTACCCCCTCCATAAATCTTCGTCCGCGAAGCCAAGCCAAAGAAGAAAGATATGGACTTTAGTAAAGGATTTGACAAGGTCCCACATGGGAGGTTAGTTCAGAAGGTTAAGATACTAGGTATCCATGGGGATACCATTGGAAATTGGCTGTGTTGGAGACAAAAGAGTGGTAGTGGATGGTTGTTTCTCAGACTGGAGGCCTGTGACTAATGGTGTACCTCAGTGATCTGTGTTGGGACCATTGTTTACTGTCTATATCAATGATCTGGACGATAATGTGGTAAATTGGGTCAGCAAGTTTGCTGATGACAGAAAGATAGGAGGTGTTGTAGACAGGGATGAAGACTTTCAAAGCTTGCAGAAGGATCTGGACCTTCTGGGAGAATGGGACAAAAAAATGGCAGATGGAGTTTAATGAAGACAAGTGTGAGGTGATGCAAATCAAGGTAGGACATATACAGTAGATGATCAGGCACTGAGGAGTGCAGAGGAACAAATGGATCTGGGAATACAGATATGTAATTCTTTGTAAGTGGTGTCACAGGTAGACAGGGTTGTGAAGAAAGCTTTTGGCATCTTGGCCTTTATAAATCAGTGTTGAGTATTGGAGTTGGAATGTTATGTTGAAGTTGTTTAAGACATTGGTGAGGCCAAATTTGGAAAGTTGTGTGCAGTTCTGATCACATAATTTTAAAGGAAGGATATCTATAAGATTGAAGGAGTGCAGAGATTTACTAGGATATTCCCCAGTTTTCAGGAGTTGAATTACAAGGAAAGATAAAACAGGTTAGAACTTTATTCCTTGGAGTGAAGAAGAATGAAGGGAGATTTGATCAAGGTTCACAAGGATCTGAGAGGTATTGACAGAGTGGATGCAAATAGGCTTTTTCCCACTTAGACTGGGGGGGTGGGGGGGAGGGGGAAATAAATATGAGAGGTAATCTTTTAAAGCTGAAAGGGCAAAGGTTTAGGTGGAACATTAGGGGAAAGTTCTTCACTCAGAGTGGTGGGAGTATGAAATGGGCTATCATCTGACATGGTACATGTGGGCTCGATCTTAAGTTTTAAAAATAAATTGGATAGAAACATGGATGGCAGCAGTCTGGAGGGTTATGGAATGGGAGCAGGTCAATGGAATGAGCAGAATAATGGTTGGCTGAATGGCCTGTTTTCTGTGCTATAGCATTCTAATTACTAGCCCGATCATTGCAATGTTACTCATTGATAAAAATGTTTACCTCGGTAAAAACAAATGTTTACTTCAGTTGATTAAATATGGTGGAACCAAAAAGACTGAAAATAGCATGGGAGTGCAATACATTTCAGACACAGTGGGAAAATGAATACTTTTTCCACAGAAATCAAGGGGAAGTGTGTTTGTTTGATTCGCAAGGTGTCTGTTAGCCTATCTATAGATTTACACATTACATCATAATCATTAAGGTGGACACTTGGACCACTCACTGAGACCAACTCACTGAGAGTTGTGGATGAATGTTGAAGATGGCCTTGCTCCTTTCTTGATCTTGTCTCCTGTTTTTATTTTGCTCTGCTTTATGAAGGAGAATTTTATTGGATTCATTAACATTAAACTTGCGAGCAACAGATACAGAAATGCTGACTGTAATATGTGAGCACATCATGTCAACAGTTAAACTGTTCAGTGGTGTTATATAGTTAGTTTGATAGAAAATGAATTTTTGATGGCACTGAGGTTTTCTGGTCTAAAAACACTTTGTTGCAGTGTAACTAGTTGAAAACTGCTGGGCTGAATATTGCTTGACCTGTGACTCCTTATATTTTTCTGTATGTCATGCACAATCAAAAATGTTTGGCCACCCATGAGTCAGTATAGATAAAAGGCTCTGTGCAAGGGATCAAGTATCCCATGTTATGTTGCCTCCCATGTGGCAGGTCCAAGATATCTCAGATTGAGTTCAAGGCATTCACAACAGGGAAGGTGAGCAGCTGGATGTCGTGGTCAATGTTGTGGGTCGGAAGGGTGGCAAGGGTGTGAAGTTGGAGGAAAGGACAGGACCTCTAGGGTTGTGATTTCAGCATTGTTTCCGTGCCATGAGGTTAGAACTGGGAGGATAATGCAACTCAACACGTGGCCAAAGACATGTTACAGGGGGATGGTTTTGGATTTTTGGATCATTAGGGCCTCTTCAAGTGAAGGTGGGACCCGAGCTGGCAGGACGGTTTGCATCTGAACTGGACAGGGACTAATATCCTTGCAGGAAGGTTTGCTTGTGCTGTTCCAGGGGGCTTAAACAAGATGTGGTGATATGGCAGTATGTACTGGCTGGCCCATCCTCCGGGGATGGGGGGGGGGGGTCTCCCTAACTTAGCTCCTCCCTTGACCATTCCCATTTGACCCCTGGCCATAAAGGTCATCCCCTCTCCTTCCTGCTTATTTTCCTAGCCTAGACCCAGGCCAGCAGCCTCTTGCTTAATAAAGCCTATCATTCTCCTCAGTCTAATGTCTGCCACATTATTGGGGCAGATGATAGAGCCCAACTATTTATTACGCAAGATTTTAAGAATTCTCCAGTTATGGAGAAATTCTGCGCTCTCAACAGCTGGAATTAGACCCCCAAGTCCCTGGTGCTTCGGTACTCTTCGAGCAGTGGGTGAATTGTTTTAATAATTTCCTTGACGCCGATGTGATGTCCGACTCAGACAAGAAGCTCAAGATCCTTTAGGCACAAGTTGCCATGAAGCCCGACCTGACCATTCAAGGCTGTGCAACCTACACCGACACAATGGTTAAGCGGGAGGCGCTCTATAAATCCAAGGTGAACTCGGTTTACTCCTGTTACCTGCTGGTCTCCCAGAAACAACAGCCGGAGAGCTCGGCCGCCGGAGAGCTCGGCCGCCGGAGAGCTCGGCCGCCGGAGAGCTCGGCCGCCGGAGAGCTCGGCCGCCGGAGAGCTCGGCCGCCGGAGAGCTCGGCCGCCGGAGAGCTCGGCCGCCGGAGAGCTCGGCCGCCGGAGAGCTCGGCCGCCGGAGAGCTCGGCCGCCGGAGAGCTCGGCCGCCGGAGAGCTCGGCCGCCGGAGAGCTCGGCCGCCGGAGAGCTCGGCCGCCGGAGAGCTCGGCCGCCGGAGAGCTCGGCCGCCGGAGAGCTCGGCCGCCGGAGAGCTCGGCCGCCGGAGAGCTCGGCCGCCGGAGAGCTCGGCCGCCGGAGAGCTCGGCCGCCGGAGAGCTCGGCCGCCGGAGAGCTCGGCCGCCGGAGAGCTCGGCCGCCGGAGAGCTCGGCCGCCGGAGAGCTCGGCCGCCGGAGAGCTCGGCCGCCGGAGAGCTCGGCCGCCGGAGAGCTCGGCCGCCGGAGAGCTCGGCCGCCGGAGAGCTCGGCCGCCGGAGAGCTCGGCCGCCGGAGAGCTCGGCCGCCGGAGAGCTCGGCCGCCGGAGAGCTCGGCCGCCGGAGAGCTCGGCCGCCGGAGAGCTCGGCCGCCGGAGAGCTCGGCCGCCGGAGAGCTCGGCCGCCGGAGAGCTCGGCCGCCGGAGAGCTCGGCCGCCGGAGAGCTCGGCCGCCGGAGAGCTCGGCCGCCGGAGAGCTCGGCCGCCGGAGAGCTCGGCCGCCGGAGAGCTCGGCCGCCGGAGAGCTCGGCCGCCGGAGAGCTCGGCCGCCGGAGAGCTCGGCCGCCGGAGAGCTCGGCCGCCGGAGTGCTCGGCCGCCGGAGAGCTCGGCCGGACCTTGGTCACACTGGAGAAAGACTGTTTGGTGGATCTCATGGGCCTGGGCACGATATCACTGAACCAGTGCATGAAAGAGCTGATCAGAGACCCGTGTGTTGGGGTTGAGATCAGACTACATCTGCAAAGATTCCTTGAAGAGGACCCACTCCCTCTCAAAAAGGCCATCGAACTGGTCAGAAATCTGGACTCAGCCCAGTGCCAGGTGATATCAATCGTGGGCGGAAGCAGGCCAACCATGTACGTTCCACCACAAGGGCCATTGGCCTAGGACTCATCATCGGGAATCAGCAACCCGACCACGGCTGCAATCTTGGCGACTGCACCGTCGAGGTGCAACTTCTGCAGGGAGGCCAGGCACACGAGGCACCTCTGCCCGGCAAAAGGAGCGACGTACTCAGATTGTGGTAAGAGGGGCCACTATCAAAGGGTCTGCAGATCCTTATCGCAGCCAGCAAGAAGTGCTGTGTGCATTCCTGAAGAGCTTCTGGCGCTGACTGAGTGCACAGTGAGGGGAGCACCATCTTACTGGCCACTGCTCCTCAACTCAGTACCTCTGCCTACCATGCTAGTGATGTCACTTCCAGCCACCTTGACTCCACTTCTGGCTTCTTTATCCGATGCTGCGTGTTCAACATGGAGGTCGCCATCTTGGGCAGTCCTCCCCACTGACGACGACAATGAAGAAATGCACTCCTCGCTTCAGTGATACTAAATCAAGCCAGTCCTCACCTGATCTTGAACTCAATGATGCAGATCGAGGTGAGTGGACATAAAATTAACTGTCTTTTTGATAGCAGCAGTACGGAAAGCTTTGTACACCCTGATGTGGTCCAGAGAGACTCCCCCCTGGTCCGACCCATGACCGGGATGGTTTCAATGGTGGCCAGGGACCAACAGACGAGTATTCAGGGTTCTATGTAGCATTGCTGATGATGGGCGGGGGGGGGGGGGGGGTGGGGGTGGGGAATGTTATAACGATTTTGTATTACTAGTCATGCCCTGCCTCATGCACTTTCAGAGTCAGTTTAGGAGAGTGACAGTGGCATTCGGAGGACCCCAACCACCATTGACCGTTTGCAGCCCTTGGCGTCGGGTTACCATCCCCAACCAAATGGCCGGCCCCCGTTACTGTCCTGTGGCCCCGACACCCAATCCCTACCACCGTCCAGCAATATGGGCACGGCACTGTCCAGCAGTCCTGGCCCTCGGTCCCTGGCTACAACCTGTGGCCTCACCACCTTAAGGGTGTCCCCTCCATCGCTGTTCGTGAACCTCACCCTGGATTGAAAACCTATCGCCACCAAGAGTCGGTGCTATAGTTCGGAGGATATTGAATTTATCCGGGCTGAGGTTCAGTGACTCCTGGCAGAGGGGATTATAGCCCCTAGTTCCAGTCCCTGGAGAGCACAGGTCCTCGTGGACAGAGGGGCAGGCAAGCCCCGGATGGTAATTAACTATAGTCAAACCATTAACCACTTCACCCAGCTGGATGCATACCTGCTCCCCCTTATGGATGTCTCGGTCAATAAGGTCGCCAAATATAGAATTTTTTCGACCATTGACCTCAAGTCAGGTTACCACCAACGATCAAATCTATACCGGATTCGAAGCAGACGGGAAACTTTTCCACTTCCTGTGGGTACCCTTTGGCATTACAAACACTGTTTCTGCTTTCCAGAGTAATGGATCGGATGGTGGAGGAACACGGACTGACGGCAATGTTCCCCTACCTCGACAATGTCACCATCTGCAGCCATGATCAGCAGGACCACGACGCAAACCTCGCCAAGTTCTTGTGTGCGGCCAAGTTACTTAACTTGACGTACAACAAGGACAAGTGTGTGTTCAGCATGGAGCACCTGGCCCGTCTTGGATGGGTTGTGGCACATGGTGTCATTGCTCCCAATCCTGACTGCATGTGACCACTTCTAGAACTCCCTGTCACGAACACCCCGAAGGCGCTGAAACGATGCCTAGGGTTGTTCTCATGCAGTGGGTGCCCAACTATGCCGATAAGGCCCATCCTCTAATTCGGTCAACCACATTTCCACTATCAGCAGAGGCCCAAGCTGCTTTTAATCAGATCTGTGGAGACATCGTTAAGGCCACGATGCATGCAGTGGATGAGTCTATCCCCTTCCAGGTGGAAAGCCATGCCTCCGACTTCACGCTGGCCGCCACATTAAACCAGGCAGGCCGGTAGCATTTTTTCCCCGTACCCTTCACGGCCCCGAACTCCAGCACTCATCCATCGAGAAGGAGGCGCAGGTGATCATTGAGGCAGTGCGCCACTGGCGGCACTACCTAGCCAGTGAGAGATTTACCCTGTTGACTTATCAGAGGGCAGTGGGCTTCATGCTCAGCGCCAAACAACGGGGTAAAACCAAGAACGACAAGATTCTGAGGTGGAGGATTGAGTTATCCACCTACAATTATGACATCTTGTACCGGCCGGGTAAGCTTAATGATCCCCCAGATGCCCTATCCTGAGGGATGTGCACCAGTGCGCATCTCAACTGTCTCCAGGTCCTGCACAGTAGTCTGTGCGACCCCGGAGTCACAAGGCTCTATCACTTTATTAGGTTAAGGAACCTCCCTACTCTGTCAAGGATGTCCAGTCCATGACCAGACGCTGCTAAATCTGCAGAGTGTAAGCCTCGGTTCTACCGGCCAGAGAAGGCACACCTCATCAAGGCCACCCGCCCTTTCGAATGACTCAGTGTCAATTTCCTCCCTACCACAAATAGGAACGCCTACTTTCTGATGGTGGTGGACAAATTTTCCAGGTTCCCCTTTGCAATTCCCTGCCGGGATATGACCTCAACCATGGCCATCAAGGCCCTGAGCAGCATCTTCACTCTGTTCAGGTTCCCCGACTATATTCATAGTGACTGGGGGACCTCGTTCATGAGTGAGGAGCTGCGTCAGTACTTCCTGACCAGAGGCATAGCCACCAGCAGGACCACCAGCTATAACCCCAGTGGTAATAGTCAGGTGGAAAGGGAGAACGGTCACCGTCTGGAAGACAGTGCTCCTGGCTTTCAGGTCCAAAAATTTACCAGTGTCCCACTGGCAGGATGTTTTGCCATCCATCCTATCCGGTTGTAACTCTGCACCACAACTAACATCGGTTCCCTGGCAGTCTGGCAGAGGAGGCTGTCTGTGCTGCTCAACTTCTAGCTGGAGGGGGATGGGGGGTGGCGTCCGCTTCCTCGGCCAGTTTTGTTGATTGTTAAATGTTATTGTTTCTGCTGTTGGATTTGCCTCCGGGTTTTGTTATTTACCGGTGGGTTCTTTTTAAAAAAAATGGCTGTATGTACTGGCTGGCCGCCCTTCAGGGGTCTACCTACCTTAGCTCCTCCCTTGATCCTTCCCATGTGACTCCTGGCCATAAAGGTCGAGTCCCCTCTCCTTCCCGCTCATTTTCCTAGCCTAGACCCGGGTCAGCAGTCTCTTGCTTAATAAAGTCTATCGTTCCCCTCAGTCTTCTGTCTGCATCATTATTGGGCTACCGATAGAACTCAACACTAGATTTGCAGGTGGATAGGAACCAGAATAGATTGGGGAGCAAGGAGGGAAAAAAAATGTTACGACTCCATATGTCAAAACTGAAATCAAAGGGTTGAATGTGTGGAAATGTTCTCATGTGCATCTATTTCAATGCAAGAAGTATTCTATGATTAGAGTGTGCATTGGCACGCAGATTATGACATCGTTGCCATGAGTGAAACTTGGTTGTAGAAGAAGCAGGACTGGCAGCTCAATGTTCTGGGGTTTCCCTTGTTATAGGAGAGATGGTTCGGGGAGGGATAAAAGGGGAAGTAGTTTTGCTCATCAGGTAAAATATCACAGCTAAACGTAGATGGGGAGAACTTAAATGCTTTTTTGCATCTGTATTTATTCATGAAACTGGCATGGAGTCCAGGGACGTGAGGCAAACCAGCAGTAAAGTTATGGAACCTATTCAGATTAAAGAGGAGGAGGTCAACCCCATTCTATATCCAAGAAGAACAATAAGCATAAATTATAGAACAAAAAATACAAAATTAAGATCATCCTCTTGTATCTGTGTCCACTGCACGATGCTGTTCATACCATCTTCTCCTCCCCTTGCTCCCTGACTAGTGGGCTCTCCGGCAAGTAGTTGGATGAACTTATGTACACAGTGGGTGTCCGACAAGATCACCTGAATAGTCCGATTTGCCCGAGTTACTTCACTGCCTCTTAAATTTCTTCACGCACACCCAGTCTTCCAATGGGGATCCTTGTGCTTTCTGTATCTGTAAATAAACAGATCTGACAGCCAATGTCAGTCCTTTCAAGTACCTCTAATTCTTCTTCAAACACATCTAAATTTACCTCTTTATTACTGGGCTTAGTCATTGGCATCATTTGTACCAATAATAGATCAGCAAAATGTCAGATAAAGAATAATTTGCTTTATTTTGCCAACTCATTTAAACTGTTACATTTAGTAAAGCTATCAGTGGGAGTAATTTTAAGAGTATTTGTTACAAGCAAGATTTGTCCTCTAATAATACATTCTAGAAATCCAATCACCAACAATCCACAATCAGGACATTTTCAGTAGTTACTAGAAACCAGAATACAAAAGCTTCTTCAGAGTCTGATGGGATTGATCAACGTCCTTTCACTTCTAACAGCAGGACTGCATCAAGTCCACAACACAAGGCTCTAGGGAGTCGAGGCCATAATGACGTCCTCAGTCTGGTGATGCGGATGACAGAGGGGAGTAGGGTGCAGGGGCCGCTCGTCGCTGCCTCCCTGCGAATTCAGTGAGGGCGGCGAATCTAATCATTGCCTGTTCATTGCAATCGCTTTCCTCAAACTCGGTAAACCAAACATGGATCCCATATTAATTTTTCTGACTTTTTCTCTTCTTGCTGCCATTCTTTACCTTTCTCCCGATCCTTTTCTGCTTTTCCTGCCTCCTTTTCAAGGATCTCTCTGTCTTTTTGTCCATCAACCCATTTATACTCTACCCAATTCTTTGGCCTTTCGTTCACTGTACATATTGCTGCCTTTTTTTTTTTTACATGCATTATTCCTCCAACTGGTCCTTTCTTTCTTGTACTTTGGATTTCCACTTGGTTATTAGCTTTTTTTCCACTTGGTGCCTGCAGTGAACTGGATTCACTGGTAGTGTGTGGTGCTGATGACTGGCCCCGCCTCCCGGCTCTGCCCCCATCTGCCCACATATAACCCTGGTTTCCCGCCAAACCCTTCTGAAAACTACTGTGAGACCCTACCCTTAGTTATAAGCTAATAAAAGAGTTTGTTCTCCCTCAGTCATGAGAGCTTTTATTTACACTATAATTTGATTAACTCCTTCTCAACGATGGAAATGCTACTCAAGCCTGGTATGCTACTGATAGACCCTCTGCCCCCCCCCACCCCCCCCACCACCAATGTGGCTGAGTTCAAATATTGGCTGGATTGCTTCCAGACCTACCGAATGTGACCAGAGGCATCTTCCACACTGATGAACTCAGGAGGTCTGCACTCATTTCCAGGGTAGGAACGAAGGGTATGCAGTCATCAGGGACTGCTCTACGTATGATGCTGCTATCGCGGAGTTGAAGGCTAGGTACCTGAAGTCGCAGAACAAGGTCCCTAGTGAGCCACTGACCGCTCTATGTCGCCAGTGGCCAGGAGAGATCATCGACAACTACTTGCTAGATCTGTGGATGCTTGCCAAGAAGTGCAGGTACAAAACAGATATGGGCCATATTCATGAGGAAGAACAGATCTGGGACACTCTCGACATAGGGGTCCACTCATGGTACACGAGGTAGCGACTGCTTGAGTCAGGTAAGAACGACCCTGGGTAGCTACGTCGAGCTGGCAAATCACTGGAACAGGCCAAGCTCAAGAATGACGACCTTCCCCACCCAGGTGAGCCCTTCCAAGGACCAGCTGCTCTCGGCTACCCGTACTAAAGAGTGTTTTTTTTTTGCAGAAAGCCAGCATCCCGATCTCGTTGCCCAGCAAAAGACTCTGTGTTCCAGCCGTGGCAAGAAATTACGTTGGGTGAGTGTTAACCATGTGAGGGGAAGCTGGGGTAAGTCCATGGCCTGCCCTGCTCCCGGATCCGTTTCCAGCCCCAAGCCACCTACCCCAAATTCACCCAAACCCACTTGCTGCATGACATGCCAATGGAGCGTTGCAGTGAGGAAATGGCACGAAAAGGCTTGGCAGCCATCTTGCCAAGAGTTGAATAAAAATTCAGCGCTGTCATCGTTGGAAGAAGGAGGAGGGACAGCCATCTTGCCACGCCATGAGGTTTGACACCATCTTACCCATGCAGGGAAACTCAGGGCAGTGGGGGCCACTCGAGTGAAGAGCATGGAGTCTCCATCGATGGTCCCAGATCAGGACAGAGTTCACCAGCTCAGCCACCCCATAGTGGCTGTGAAGGTAAACTGATATTCCACTAGATGCCTAATTGACACGGGCTCGACTGAGCATTTCATAGACTCACGACTGTGCAAAAATACAATCTGAAGATGTATCCTTCTAATGACCACACATTTCTCGCATCTCAATCACATTCTGCGCAGGCGGAGGGGGAGGAATTCTGTACACTTCACTTGTATATTCTGGATGAACTGTGTGTTCCAGTGTTGTTGGGTCCGCACTTCCGGTGATACCTTAAAAGCGTGACATTGGGTATTCTGGTCCCCTCCCCCCCAAAACTGTTCAGAATGGAGGGCCCTTAAAATCAGAATCCACATGCAGCCTCTCCACGCTGAATAGCAACCCTCCTCCTCTTTCCCAATCTGTCCGCAGATTGCAAGCCCATTGCTACCAAGAGCAGGAGGTACACCTCAGTTTATAAAGTCGGAGACTCAGCATCTGCTGGAGGAGGGTATCATCGAACCTAGCATCAGCTTGTGGAGAGCGCAAGTGGTAGTAGTTAAGGGGAAAAACAAGTCCAGGCTAGTAATTGACTAGAGCCAAACCATTAATCGGTATATACTCCTGGACGCATATCCCCTCCCTCGTATTTCGGACAGGGTGAATGATATCACATAGTATCAGGTCTATTCTACCATTGACCTGAAAGCTGCCTATCACCAGCTGCCAATCCATTCTGAGGTCCATCCATATACAGCTTTTGAGGCCAACAGTCATCTCTATCAATTCTGGAGGATCCCTTTCGGGATCACTAATGGGGTTTCTATCTTCCAGAGGCAGATGGACAGAATGGTGGACAAGTATGGGTTGAAGGCTACCTTCCCTACCTTGATAATGTCACCACCTGTGGCCACACCTCAGAAGACCATGACACCAAGCTCTAGAGCTTTCTCCACATGGCGAAAGCCCTGAACATCACTCATAACTCTGACAAGTGCGTATTCAGGACTAAATGGGTGGCTATCCTTGGCTATTTGGTGGAGAATGGCCTCATTGGCCCCGATCCCGGTAGGATGAGCCCCCTGTTAGAGCTCCCCATCACTGGGACCACAAAGGCTTTGAGGAGATCCCTGTTTTTTTTTCTCATATTATGCCCAGTGGATCCCTCAATATGCTGATAATTTCCCCCTCTCAGCTGAAGCCCAAAAGGCTTTTAACTTTCTCCAAAATCACATAGCAAAAGCTGCCATGCATGCAGTAGACAAGAATGAACCTTTCCAAGTGGTAGCTTTGGCCGCTACTCTCAAACAAGTGGGGCAGGCAGGTGGCTTTTTTATCTCGGAAATGACAAGGCCACGATCTCCGGAACACATCAATGGAAAAGGAGACTCAAGCCATTGTAGAAGCCGTGAGGCACTGGAGATACTACCTGGCTGGTAGAAGATTTATGCTCCTCACTGAACAGTGCTCGGTCGCATTCATGTTCAGTAAGGTCAAGAGGAAAAATCAAAAATGACAAGATTGCTAGGTGGAGGATCGAGCTCTCCACCTACAATTATGACATTGCCTAATAGACAGGAGCCCTTAATGACCCTCCAGATGCCTTATCCAGAGGCCGGCCAACTATGGGATATGCATAATGTGCTCTGTCATCCAGGGGTCACCTGCATGGCTTATTTTGTCAAGGCTTGCAATCAGCCCTATTCTGTAGAAGATGGTCAGGGAATAATGACCAGATCTTGCAGGTCTGCATGGAGTGCACACCACACTTTTATCACCCCGCAAAAGCGCTTCTGATCAAGTCATCCAGGCCCTTCGAACAGCTCAGTATCAATTTTAAGGGATCTCTCCTCTCCATGAACGGGAACACCTTCTTCCCCTCTGTCATTGATGAGTATTCCTGCTTCCCATTCACCATTTCGTGCCCAGACACGTCCACCTCGTCTGTTATGAAGGTCCTAGATTCCATTTTCACTCTGTTCAGGTATCCCAGCTATATCCTAGCGACCGGGGCTCATCCTTCATGAGTGATGAACTGTGTCAGTACCTACTGGTGAGGGGCATCACATCCACCAGGACTACCAGCCACAACCCCCAGGGGAATAAGTAGGCTGAAAAGGAGAATGCCATGTCTGGAAGGCTGTCAAACTGGCCCTGAAGTCAAAAGGCCTTCCAGACTCACTCTGGCAGGATGATCTACCCATCGCGCTCCACTCTATCTGGTTGCTACTATGTACCACGACCAATGCTACTCCTCATGAGCTTCTATTCATCTTTGAAAGAAGGTCAGCATCAGAAACTACACTCCCAGTCTGGATCACTACTCCTGGTCCAGTCTTCCTTAAGAAGCAAGACCGACCCCACTGCTGGAAATGGTGAAATTGCTCCACGCCAAGCCCTTGTATGTCTATGCGGAGTACCTGGGACCCACTGGAACAGAGGGTCTGTTGCTTCAAGTTCCCTCAAGCCACGGAGCTCATTCTCGCCATCCCAGTTAGGACCTCGAAGGATCCTGGTCCAGGAGGAAAGTGCACTCCCCTCCATTGTCAAGCCAGAGACCCAATCCACCTCTCCTCCATCGCAAGGGAACCAGGAGACCCAAGGACCCTTGGACTGCAAAAACTTGTAGATTTGTAAATAACTGCATTTTTTTTTTTAAACCACTTGTTTTGAACCATGTTCTCTGTCTTCATTGACAGATCCTAATTCTACAGGAAAGGGTGAATGCAGTGCACTGGGATTCACTGGTAGTGTGTTATGCTGATGGCTGGTCCCGCCTCCTGGCTGAGCCCCCATCTGCCCACACATAACCCTGGTTTCCACCTAAACCCAGAACCCTTCTGAAGATCACTATTGAACCTTAACCTTGGTTATGAGCTAATAAAAGCGTTGGTTCTCCTTCTAGTCATGAGAGCTTTTATTCACGTTACAGTGCCAACTTTTTATCCCCCATACAACCTGTACATCTTGTTCACAAGCTGCTAAATTCCATGTTCCCCCCACAGGCCAAACTCCTTTGCCCAAATATTTGGTCAGTGCTGCACTCAACCATCTCAATTTTTTTCTCTGCATTTGTTTCTTTGTTATACATAATCTGCACTGGAGAGCCTTCTCCGCTTTTTATCTAATAACTGTCCCGTCGTTCTTGTTACAAGAAACCGAATAGCCAAACTCACTAGCCTATTATTCCCTGATTCCAATAGACTGGTTCAACTCAGTTTAAAAATTTAACTGACTGGTAAGTATTCACTGACCTCGTCCAATCCGAATTCCTTTTTGCAGAAAGTCTGATTTTGGATTCCATCAAGGCAATCTGGTTAACCTCAGGCAAGGGTCTGTGCCACGAGGGAGGAGATTGATGGAAGGAGATCAAGGTAAATTTACCTTGTGGGTCCTATCTTCTTCTGTTTCTTCAATGCCAGCCATGCTCCCAATTATCAGGGTTATGGGAGCATGTATCTTCTTCTTTGGTATCTTTGGCTTGGCTTCGCGGACGAAGATTTATGGAGGGGGTAAAAAGTCCACGTCAGCTGCAGGCTCGTTTGTGGCTGACAAGTCCGATGCGGGACAGGCAGACACGGTTGCAGCGGTTTGCAGGGGAAAATTGGTGGGTTGGGGTTGGGAGCATGTATAACCCTGTAAAGAGCCCATATGTAGGGTACCCTCCATAGTTGGAATCCCTTTCGCTATGGGCATATTCCAAGGTTGGAAACCGGTTGCATTCCACCCTCTGCTGGAACTGCTTATGATTACATGCTGCTGCTGGTTTAGGTTCCAATTGCTAATTACTTAGCTTTGTGGTGTTAATTGCCCCTGATCTGCCACTTTGTTGCTGGGTTAGCCAGCCTGTTTGTTTCCGTGTTAATAAATCCTTTAGTTATCCATTCCCTGTGATGGGCTCCTTTCCTTCTGAACCTCAAACGAATCTCATCACAACAGAGAGGAAGGCTACTCAGGGGCTAGTTCAGAAGTTCCGCTTCTCCCCTCCCCCCCCCCCCCCCCCCCCCCCCCCTCCCAGTAACTGCAAGAGATATTAACTGCAAAAGGATGAGAGGGTGGACTAAGGGAGAGTTAGACAGCATCCAAAACAGATGAGATTGATCAGGAAACTCCCTTCAGAAACAGTGAATGGATCATCACAGGTGTCCATTTCCCCTATCTGTTAGGCGTGTACCAACAGTCATGGTTACCAAGAGGTCGTCGCTGCTGGTCTGGCACCGAGTAGCTGTCACACTCTCCTTAGTCATACCAGTTGTTCTCTCAGTAACAACAATCTCTCCTTTGATAACTAACTGCACAAGACCCCTTCAACTCCAAAATTACTATTTCCCATTTACTTTTCTCTATTTTTTTCTTTTAACTTTTTCTATCCCATCCCACACATTATCTGAAACTGCACAGAAACAGGCCAACTTGGTCCTTCTATTCCATGCCAAACATTTTCTCCCACCTAACCCCACTGATCTACACAACCCATAACCCTCCATCCCTTTCCCATCCAACTTCTCTTTAAATGCTAATATCAAGCCTGCCTCCACCACTTCATCAGAAAGTTTGTTCCACACCCACCAGTCTCTGTGCAAAGAATTCCCCCTCATGCTTCCTTAAACTTTTGCCCTCTATCTCTTAGCTCGTTCTCGTTTGTATTTCTGAAAGAAAAAAGCCTCTCCACGTCAACCATCTATACCCATAATAATTGTAAATAACTCAATCAAATCCCCTTTCAACCTTCTATGTTCCAAAGAATAAAGCCCTAAATTATTTAACCTTTCCTTATAACTTAAAGACCCTGTAACCCTGGCAATATTCTAGTAAATCTTTTCTGCACTCTCTCCAAATTGGGGAGGGGAGGGGAGGAGGGGGAGGGGGAGGGGGAGGGGGGAGGGGGAGAGGGGAGAGGGGAGAGGGGAGGGGGGCGGGGGGGGGGAGGGGGGAGGGGAGGGGGAGGGGGGAGGGGGGAGGGGGGAGGGGGGAGGGGGGGAGGGGGGAGGGGAGGGAGGGGGAGGGGAGGGGGGAGGGGAGGGGGAGGGGAGGGGGGAGGGGAGGGGGAGGGGGGAGGGGAGGGGGAGGGGAGGGGGGAGGGGAGGGGGGAGGGGAGGGGGGAGGGGAGGGGGGAGGGGAGGGGGAGGGAGGGGGAGGGGAGGGGGAGGGGGGAGGGGAGGGGAGGGGGGAGGGGGGGAGGGGGGAGGGGAGGGGGGAGGGGGAGGGGAGGGGGGAGGGGAGGGGAGGGGGGAGGGGAGGGGGGAGGGGAGGGGAGGAGGGGAGGAGGGGAGGGGAGGAGGGGAGGGGAGGAGGGAGGAGGGAGGGGAGGAGGGGAGGGGAGGAGGGGAGGGAGGAGGGAGGGGAGGAGGGGAGGGGAGGAGGGGAGGGGAGGAGGGGAGGGGAGGAGGGGAGGGGAGGAGGGGAGGGGAGGAGGGAGGGAGGAGGGGAGGGAGGAGGGGAGGGGAGGAGGGGAGGGGAGGAGGGGAGGGGAGGAGGGGAGGGGAGGAGGGGAGGGGAGGAGGGGAGGGGGAGGGAGGGGAGGAGGGGAGGAGGGACAGGTTCCTGGAGGGAAAAGCAGTGCTGGAGAAAGTGAGCAGTGTCCTTTATCCAGCAAAGGTTTTTAAAAAAAAACCAAGGTCCTTTTATAGTGAAAATTAGTGATTTGTAAAGACTGCATATCTATTGCTGCTAGGTTTTGGAGTCCTTTGGGCTCGTAACAGTACTCTGGCATAAATCTGAAAAAGGTTGAAAGAGACCATAGAAGATTTACTGGAATGTTGCTGGGAATTCAGGAACTGAATTACAGGGAAAGACAAGTAAAAACACAATGATGGAGAAACTCAGAAGGTCAAATAGTGTCCTTTATAATAACAAAGATAGAAACATTACTGACGTTTTGGGCTTGAGCCCTTCAACAAGTTATGGAAAATGTTGGCAGGCATCTGAATAAAAGGTAAGGCAATAGATGGAGAAGGGAGGGCTGGTGAATATATGGGAAGGGGGTGGTTAGCAGAAATCAGAAAAGTCAATGTTAACACCTTCCCGCTCGAGAGTGGTCTAGAAGTAAAATCAGGTGTTATTCCTCCAATTTATGGATGGTCTTTGTGGATAGCACACGAGGCCATAAATAGACATGCTATTATGGGAGTGCAGATGCAGCACTGAATTGGTTGGCCACTGGGAGGTGTCTGTCCCCAGTGCGGACAGAGAGAAGGTGCTCAGCGAAGTGATCTCCGAGTTAGAATATGTAACTATAAGTATTGTCTTGTTATTATTGATTTACGTGGGACCTTAAAGAATAAGTTGGCTAAGTTGTCAGAAGAAACTGGGTTGAATTGGATAAAGATATTCCTGTATATGCGTATCACCCCGCATGGCAGTGCAGTGTTAAAATCCTAAGATTGGCATGACGTTACTAAATTTACATGCAATAAGAGACAAAATGGTCACCTATATATCACAATTAACCAAAGCACTGTCAGTCCAGACTCACAGGTGGAAGAGATGCAGAGTCATCCTGAGGAACCCATTGGTGGCAAACAGGTGCCCCTCCTCCAGGTTATGAGCTTTGAAGAGAGCAATTCACTATGGGGTTGTTCCTTACGATTGGGATGTTTTAAAAAAAATTGGGCTGTTCCTGGGAGGCCTGGATAGCCCAAAAAATAGGGCCGACTTATATGTCGTGTCTACCATAAAAGCCTTTAAATGAGGCAGAAAAATGGGAGTTGACATATGCGCCACCATATACGGTAACAAGATCTTACGATTCCTGAATCCACTGAAATGCAGCAACAGAGACAATAATCAAACAAAAACAATGCAAACAGCAAGTTTTGCAGACAAATACTAAAGATTATGCCGGCCAGCCAAACAATGATACCCACATCGGTAGGATGGGAGGCGAGGCGGGCCGGGCCGGAAGGAAATGGATGAGGGAGGTGCAGGCGCGGAACGATGGAGGTGGGTGAAGTTA